>NC_041359.1:12210112-12255112 GCF_900634415.1 Cottoperca gobio | reverse complement strand
GTCAGACGCGTTATTTATCTTAAAACTGATAAGCTTAATTTAGCAAACCCTCCAACCAACCCACGAAACTATAGACGTTACAGTATTTGAGTTCCATCTTTGATCATTTAAACAGCCGAACAACAGTTTGCCCATTATGTTCCCGGGCAGCCTGCCGGTGGAATTTAGAGACGACACCATGTCTTAATTTTACAGAGGTTGCACCAGATGCTCTTTCTGTCAGCGGATGACATTCACTGCAATTCCAAACAACATATTCATTTTCAGTGCTAAGAAATGTCAGTCAAGCCTTGTTGGTCTTCTGCCTTCACTGTGTTGTGGACCACTAACTCCCCCTACTGGACATGTAGGAGGAAAGACTCTTTTATAGCATCTGACGAGAAATGACTGTAAAAACCCAGGATACATGAACTTCATTTTGGTGCAAAATTGAATTTAATCAATAAAGAAGTGACACTGAAATTATTTCTAATTTATTATTCATGATGTTGGGGGAAAATCTAAACTATAGGTTTCGCTAAAAGTACACTTGTTTCAAAAGAACCAAAAGTCAAAAACACAACTGTATTTTTTAACATAGACTAGTTTTTAGATTTTAAGCTGAACTGCAGCATGTATGTGTGCAATCAGTGACTCCAAGCTTATCAATCTTACTCTATAGACGCTACATACAGTTATTCTCCATACAAGTCACTTCTCCTCAATCTTCTGCTTCTTCCTTAGTCTGAGCAAAAGTCAAAGACAACCATAAAGACCCAGACCACGGCCCACCACCACCACCACCCAGTCCTCACCTCTCCTGCAACTCATCTTGTCACCTCCGCACACATGAAAAGACTGATCCTTCTACGCCACTGTTAATGGCGGGGACATTATTCATCTCTCCAGCCAATTTGAGCTCTTTTTCTTTCAGGAATAGAGGCACAAGGGGTTGAAGGAAGTCAGCGAGGCAGTATTAAATATGTAGAGGAAGATGGACAAAGGTGCGGCAGAATAAAGAGGGGCAGGAGAGGTGGGAATGAAGAAGGACAGGGGGTGCAAGAAAATGTGAGGAAAAGAGAATGGAAGCCGCCTTGTCTGTGCAATGGGTGTTTGTGAGCTCTCAGTTTTGATCTTTGAAAGGGACAAAGCCACTTTTGCATTGTCTGACTTGCTTTTAATAACCATTTTTAATACTGAACTGAAAACATGTATGTAAACTCTGTGTACAGTCGAAACATTTTTAATAACTTTGGAAATACATTTGAGGAATAAAGAGTTTCAGAGGTGCCCCAAAAACTTTAGAACAAACTTGAATCTGCAGTGCTAATGAATTATAGGGCTAAAATCGATGTTGTGTCATCGTGCCATCTTCATTAGAGGCTTTTTGATGGTGGGCCATCAGGTCCTACAGGAGTATGTATGCCTGCAGGAGCTATAAAAAGTGTCTCCAATCTCCATCCATGTGGTAAAAGCTAGTAATTTTGGTGTGACTTCCAGTCTGCCTGTCAGGGAGAATGTACGGTGAGTGGCCTGAGCAGCAGAGATCATAAAGCAGACCGTGATTGACGGTATCTTAATGGAGGAGGACGGATCAATAAGTAATATCAGCAGGTTTTAATTCAAGGCAACACACATAAACCTTTACCAACTTCACAATGTCACTCAGTGTTCATAAAAGTTTTCTCCACATCCCCTCGGACAAAAAGAGATAAATCCATCAAAAAGTAGTCTCAGTTTTATAGTCTTCCCTCCCTCCTCTCTTCTTTCCCTCCTTACTCCCCCCCTCATCTCCATTTTGATGTCTGTCTATTAGCAGAGGGTGAGGCCTTTCCTGCTCTCACATCCAGGGGCTAAATTAGCTCAATCAGCCCCCTTTCACCTCTCTTCCGTGGGCTTCAAGCTGAGTGACACACTGCTCCCCTGGGAGGGAGAGAGGGAGGACTCATACACGCACACACCGAGCCCAGCGGCCAGAAGAAGACTATGGAGGGAGGGGAAGTGGGGGGAGGGGGGGCCAGGTAGAGGGACACGTTGGGGTGAGGAGGAGGAAGGATGAAAAGGATTGGTTGGAGGAAAGAATGAAGCATAATTCTCTCTGCTCCGATAGAGGATCCATCCTCAGCTCTGAATGGAGCTCCTTGTTGAACATTAAAGCGAAACCTCAGTGATTATTTGACTTCTCCCTCTTCCTTACCCCTCTGTAGGGCACGGCGGTGCTCAAGGTGCTGTGCCAAACCCCCTTCAAGGAGGTCCAACCATCAGAAAAAGAGGTGATGAGTGTTTCTCTGTGTCCCTCCTCACTCCACAACCAGCACACTACGCCAGGGCCGAACACTGCGCTCCCGTGCCAACATCTCTTAAATTGCACCTTCATGTTTGATTTGTCTCAACCCTTCCCCTCTCTCCCTCTTACTAAACAGCCACCCAAGTATCTGTGGAAGTGCAAGGCAGGCACTTCTGCTGCGGTAATAGCAGTGCGTGTATGTGTGTTGGGGGGAGGGGGGAGATGGGCGAAAAGGTGGTGATCGGAGTGAGCCATAAGATCTACTCTTTGCAGCTCTACAGGGATTTATTAGACTGGGGAGTACATTAGCATCATAAAGACCCGGGAGAATGGGCCTGTGGATGGGCCGCAGACACCGCCACTACACTTTAACATGCTCTGCAGCATCAGTCAGTGTGTGTGTGTGTGTGTGTGTGTGTGTGTGTGTGGATGAGGAATAAGATTACGCCGATTTAACTTAAGAAAGGCTGTTAAATGGTTTTATGGATCATCCCGAAGCAGCCCTGGACTAATACATAAGGAGATATGATGGAAAGAGCTGCAAAAGAGGAGAAAAGAGGCCAAAAAAAAGGAGGCAGCAGGGGAAATGGGAAGGCCACCACCACGAGAAAGTATTGGTACCAAATTGCCACCAATACCTTTAATTTGTCAAAATCTTTATATTTCTCCTAAAGGTGTTTTCTGGGAATGCTGTCCTGCTATGCTGGGTTTTTAGGAAAAGGGTTTAATTCATCAGGGCAAAAAAATGCAAATCAATATCTCCAACAGTAGCTGCTGTTTTCTGCACAGAAAACATATTGTACATCCCTCAACTGTGCTCGCCATATTTGAACAAGCAAAATTAAGTTGGCTAGTAGTATTACCCAAGGAGTATTTAAAAGAAGTTAATTCAACGGGGGCTCAGTCCTTGCTGTGACAGTGATATCACAGAAGAGAGGAAGGAGACACAGGGACCAGTCTACTAGAGTATAGATCTCTGCTGCTCCCTGGTGGACATATAACGTAACAACATTAACTAATCTGCCTACATATGCCTAAAATAACAGACTGTGACTGTGAGACACAAACACTGATATAAACAATTTATAGGCTACTCAGTAAATATAAGTAATATTTTTTTCTGTCTTACATTTGACTAATGGACAGTTCATATCTAATCTTCAACTACATTATTAAATGCTTAGGGGCATATACAATTTATATAGATACATTGGCATTTATTCACCAAATGTCCTTGTACAATCATAAATCTGTTCCCCTTCACTTTAGGAGCACATTGCATTGGCTTGCATTCCTTCACAGGAGATTTACACTAATCTCAATTTGTTGTAAACCTAAAATTGACTGGACGGACATGTTTAAATGAAAAGTTCCACAATAAAAGTAAAACCTCAATAAACTAGATCAAATAATCTTAAATTATATTCAGATCTCTAGATTGAAAAATCTAGAATATGCAAATATTGTTCAGTTAAAAATGACTTCACTAATGTACATTTCTCCATTGTAATTGCATCGGAGGATTAAAATTCCCACATCACACTTGTGTAAGTCTCATGCTGCAAAACAATTGGCTCCCAAAGTAGTTGTGACATCCCAAAATCATGCTTGTACATGTGTTAAATTGAGATTCCCTTCAGCAGTCTAGTGTCAAACTCTGCACAAACGCAAACACACCTTTGAGGGAGATTTTAACCTTGTGGGGACCAGATTTTTGTCCCCAAATAAAAGGCAGGTCCCCACAATGTAAGAATATTTTTGTACACACACACACACACACACACACATCAATAAAAAACGCTAAAAGCCAGTGAATGGATTCTGGTAAAACATTTTATATTCTCAGTAAAATCAGAACCACTTTTCCCTGTGTAGTTTGCTCTGCAGAGCACCCTCTAGTGGAAGAGTAGAGGAGGCCTGAGCAGCTCTTTGGAGTGTTGGCTGGGTGAAAGTACAACAACAGTCAAACTGTGGCTGATAGGGAAAAGGCACAACTCTGGCAGACAGACAGACAGACAGACAGACAGACAGACAGACAGACAGACAGACAGACAGAGACCAACGCAGAGTCAGTGATACTACGCCATGGCAACAACAACTCTTCGGCTCAGAGTTTATGTGAAGTCAGTCGTCTTCCAGTCTTCATGGAAACCAAAGTCAGGGAGGAAGTAGGCATGGCGAAAACGCAGACCTGCTTCAGTCTGACCAGAACCACTGGTAAAGCTTACATTCAAAAAATTAGCAATTTGAATTCAATCAACTCAAATAATCAAGTTGGCTCCAAAAAGTTAAAATAGAGGGGAAAATAAAAAACCCAATCATATAAAAATGGCATCATAAATGTACAGAATCGCTCCATCTCTCTTCAGTTGAAATCTGGAAATTTATAAATGGCTCCCCACTCCTTCACCAATAAAACATTGGTGGTTTGTGTGCTTACTGAACATGGCTCTGGGAAGAAAGAGTAGTATTGGAATAAAATTGAAATAGAACTAAAACAAAAAAAATACAAGCAAAATACATTTAAGTGGCTTAGTGGCATATAACATCTGAAATAAATCTTATTCCATAATTCTTCCATGTACAAAGTCAAAACAATAATATAGTTTCCAGTGCTTTGGGAGATAAAATAAACAACAAACTATAATAAAGAAAACAAACACTTATTTTAATCAAAAAAATCACCATCAACATTTCTTTTCTACCTTTATCAGTACTGATCATAAGCTATATCAAATCAAAGCCAAGCCCCAGGTCCACCACAGCAAAGATACAACTCAGGTCCACCTCCGCCTTCCCTAACCATCACTGTGACAACTGTAGCCAGTGGGATAACAATTCCCTTTAGGTGGCAGTTTTAACAGCAGACCTGAGTTTTACCTCTGCAGCTGGCAGCTTCACTCCACTCGTCGGGGGAGAGACTGAAGCACAGGAGACTTGTTAACATGCTTATTTGAAAACAGCCTCAAGGCTGCACTGTACGTATGGCATCTGAGCACTATAATGCACGTTGGTGAACTCGATGAGCATCTGCATGTTGTTTGTGAACAGAGTGAGAGTGTGAATGCATGCAAGTGTGTGCTGATGCCGTGTTTCAACAGTGAAGACTACACTACGTCTGCTGTCAGCTGAGACAAACTATCTATTTCTCTCTCCAGTGTTAAACCCTGTCACTATATATTTCATTCACCTTGGCCTCTCATGCAAGCTTGGCCCTACAAAGTCAATTAGTGGGAGAAAAGATGAAACGTTTATCTCCTGCAACGACAAAGGTATGGATGGTACAGAAGCTAACTCTAAAGCATTTACAGGCATAATTAAAGTTTATATTAAATCTAAACCCTGGTCGTGATCTCCGACTTATAAAAACATACCTTTGAAGAGCAGCAGCTGCAAAAATAAAAAAAGGCACATTGATAGGGGTTATAAGCCGGACACAGATCAGGTTAACATCTGCTACTTCTTAGAAATGATCCGGCTGTGTGTATTCTGTTACAGTACCTGAGTATTTTGACACCTCACATTTTTTGGACGACACGCTGTATGCTGAAGACCATCCAAATGTTTTCTCTACTCTCTCCACGGTAAAGGTCATGACAGTGTCAAGTGTTAAAGGCGTAGAAACTGGGGGACAGCAGTGTGTGTTTGTGAGAAGACAACAATTACAGCTGGAAGTGGAGTAGATGCAATAAATTAAAGGGGTTTTGCTGAAAGCTAGATTATCTACCTCCTTACTCCAGTGAGTTTTATAATGTTTCCTAAAATGTAGACAATTGCAGAATACACTTCAGCTTAGCAGGCTAACACAGATCTTTGTCAAACAGCTGGTGCTAGAGGCAAAAGCCAACACTGGAATAACAGATTGAGGAGGAGAACAAAGTGACTGGACTGCATCCCCTTCAGATAAATTATGCATGCAGGACCATGAAGCTATTTCCATTTTATTCACTATCGCTCATTCAATCATTTATGGTTACTAAAAGAGGTTGATGTAAGGAGAAAATAACTTGTCCTCTATCAAGTGAGACAATGCACTCGGTTGTCCTTGTATCTGATAACTTCAATCTAATTAACTGCTGGTTTTGTCCCTTGTTTAATTATGTGTTAGAGCCACCTTTACGGAAACAAGGCCAAGTGTGCAATATAACTCCTGACCTGGCAGTGTTGGTTCACCCGTTGTAAATGCTCTGTTGGGCAAAGTTTCAAGCTGCTCAGTTTATCTCACATGCACTTGTCTGTGTGCGCGCAAAACGTTTGCACAATACAGAATTTCTTTCAACTGTGTGACGGCTGTGTACCTTCTTTTGCTCGTGCCGTTAAGGGGATATAATTGTACCACAATTGAGTGTCATGTTCAAATTGTGTGATGTGTATAGTGTGTGTATGGGTGAATGATGTTGAGTCTGGTGGCTGATTCCTTTCCGTCGTATGTGCTGTGAATGTGTTGTGCCGATGCACAGTCACTTTTTTATGCCGTTTTACTTTTTGCTGAAACCTCTGCATGTGCATGCATTTGTGTGAGTGAATGTGTGTGTACGCATGTGTCTAGAGTATGTCTCCATCCTCTATGCTGAAGCTGGATCTGCGGCTGGAGTCGACCGAGGCATCAGGCGACATCGCGGAGAGCAGTGGGTCTCCTCCCATAGGGGACAAGGGCTCGTCCATCATCAGGAAGCCCAGCTCACCTCTCCTCCCCTGGACGTCCAGTCCACCCAGGTCGCCTAGCCCCGACATGCTGTCTGAGAAGCCGGGTATCGCATCACACAAGTCCAGCGACTGGGCAAAGTCAAAGGGCTGGGAGCTGCCTACGGCTGGAAACTGGATGGGTGGCTGGGGCTGCTGCATGTGATGAGGGAGTGGTGGCAGCTGCCTAGGCTGTTGCTGAACCTGGCCCTGGGGGTGGAGGTGGTTCTGCGGGAGGAAGTGGTGCTGCTGGGCCTGGGGATGAGCCTGGTTCTGGGGTAGGTGCTGGGGCTGGTGGTGGGCTTGTGCCAGGGCGTGAGAGAGGTTCTCCTCTGGGCTGGTCTCTTGTTTTATATAAGAAGACATCAGGTCAGTGGGGTTCAGGGCAGATGGAGAGTTGTTGGGCAGGCCATGTATACGAGCCTGCATCTCCAATTCCTGTAGACAGCGTGCGGAGGGCAACATCGTCAGTCTCAGACTTTCAATGTAGTTGCAGTGATTGTGTTTCTCTGCATGTGTGTGTAGGTGTGTTACCTGGATACGTAGCATCAGTTGTTTGTTGGCCATTTCCATCCTTTTGAAGTTGTTCTCCACCTCTCTGGACCTATGTGCATCCTTCTGCATGCGTTTGATGTACTCAACAGACGCCCGCAGAATAGTGCCTTTGTTCCAGCGCACATCACTATGCACACAGTAAGGTATACAAAGGCCATTTCCATAGATAAGTAACTGGCAGTAAAAGATTTAATTAAAAAAATGATGTCCACACGGAAAATACAGCACTATAAAGCAACTCACAGGTCATTGGTCTTGGGGATCATGGTGCCCAGCTCTTTGATACGATCATTGATGTTGAATCTCCTCCTCCTTTCAACTATCGAAGAAGAAAAGGAAAATGCATGATGAAGATAATAGTACAGAGAAATCAAAGGCATGACAAAAAAAAAAAAAAACTTATTCAAGGCACATTGTGGACTACTACAATATTCATGTATAGCATCCATACAAACACATGACACAGGGTTGGCCTTGTAGTGTATATGAGAAAAGTATAGATCAGTGCATACAGGATATACTGGATATACGCTAAAAGACAAAAAGGCACAAATATGTTTAGGCACACACGCACGCACACACACACACAGTCACACAGTCACACACAGACACACACACACAGTCACAGGCAATTACACTTAAGTGCCAGGACAGCAGAAATGACCAGGTTAACCATCCACCTGCACCATGTCAGCTAAATCAGTTATCAGGCTATATAAAACTGTTTTTGCAAGAGACAGATTATGGTGTGTGTGCTTGTGTGTGCTTGTGTGTGCTGGTGTGTGTGTGTGTGTGTGTGTGTATATGTTTTTAAGGGCATGTGCAGTAGTAGGGAAGGACTTACTCAGATTATGGTTGTCTTTCTTCTGTCTCTCCTTAGCCATAGCACGAGCTTCTGTATCTTTGCAAAAACAAAAAGTGATTAACTAAAGGCTGAGACTCAACAGAAACAGTTTGTGGCAGTGGTGGCAACATATGTCACAGTATAAATAACAGGACGAGGTGCTGCAGAAAGCAAAAGTTTTACATCAACTCAATGAAGAGCAGTTTTATATAACTTCTGCTAATCTCAATCGTTCACCAAGTGTGTATATATATATATATATATATATATATATATATATATATATATATATATATATATATATATATATATATATATAATATTCGCACCTGACAGTTCTCGTTTAACGGTCAGGTTGGCAGGACAGGAGTTGCTGGTCATAGCAATGGCTGGACCCTTCATCCCCGGACCTGTATACACATCCAGGTGACTGCTAGACAGGGGGAGCTGGGGAGGATACACACACACACACACACACAACAAATATACACATTTAGAAAACCAACCATCTACACAGAAAATCACTTCTTTATGTGAGGTGTGCAGAATGAAGGAGTGGAGTGAAACAGCATGCTTTGGTGTCCATGAACAGATTAGTTGTGAAGGACTAAAAAAGCACTCAGTTGATCAACAAGTTATGTTCTAGTTCTACTCAACTCAAAGTGATAAGCAGAAAAACACTTTTATGGATCAACACAATGGCATCAATGCCTCTTCCAAAGTCTGCGATGTCAGATTACATAAAACTAGAGGGGCACACGGACAACGCAGACCTCCGCTAGGGCAAAATGCCCCATCTCTCAATGTTGGCAAAAGCGATGTGTGCATCTGCACAGTGGCTCGGATCTGCTCGGAAATGTAATGGGCTCTTCCTTGGTCCATGATACACCCTTCCACCAAGTTTCATGAAAATTGGGCAAGTAGTTTTTCCGTAATACTGCTGACAAACAAACAAACAGATCCAAAATAATAAGATTTGTTTGGGCTATAATATGGAGAGGGACTGAACCGGCGTTAAATATAGATTATTTCTCTCTCTGTTTCCTAGACTACCCATTTACAGCTCCATACGTCTTTATAAAGTCAGTGTTCGTGTTTAGTGAGCTGTAAAGATAGATAGCAGGGGATAATGCAATAATATCACACCTAAGAGCAGCCTGCCAAACACACAGTAATGATTGACTATCATCCTATCTACCTTATCTATCTTTACGGCTTGATGCGCTCCTCCGCCTCCTCCAGCTCCTGAACTCACACTTGTGGAGTGGTCTCCTAACTACTGCACTTTAGACGTTGCATAAAAGCTGTGATTTAGTTTTGTATGGACTCCTAAAAAGACGTGATTTCCTTTTAATTGTACCCTATAGTTTGAGTGCGATGGACTTTTTATGCCTTGTTACAAATCGTATCGCACTCCCTGAAGTGAGGACAAATGTGAACACTGCTAATGAGGGCTGAGAGATAAGGAACTTGAAGCAAGAGATACGTTATCTGCTGGCTACCGTGTGAGACGTGAGATCAAACACATTCACACGCATACACACACACACACACACACACACACACACACACCTCCACAGGCTCACTTCTGTATGTAAATGATGTGCTTCATTAAAAATCTGATGAAGTATAAATCTTCACTAGTGAGGAGGAAATTATACTGTTATGGTTTGAACCTTTGCCAACTGTAATTGTATGTTAAGCTGTTTAGATATGGAAAATCACATCTTCAATTCTCTAGCTGATCTTCATCACATCCAATGATATAATGCTGCTGGGATACAATCAGATTATAATGCCCCTCCCTATTACAGATACTAAATGTTTTCTGGCAATGTTAGAAAAACACATTTATTTCCCAGACTCCTCCAATACTTTTGCACTGACCTGCCATGTCCTGGCCTGGCACCTACCTCTCACAATAAGAACCCATCTAACTCAATTGAACAAGCAAGCGTGACTGGGACTCAGTATGGCTCAGTGTAACCATCCATACACACTCTCTCACACACACACACACACACACACACACACACACACACACACACACACACTTAAGAGTCCAACTGCTCACTTGTGCCTGGTATTCAATGGTGTTCCCGGCTTTTACTAAACTTTGAGATTCCAAGAATTCCATGGAGTTTGCCACTTTAATCCCCATCAGGATTAGCAGGTGAGTTTTGCTCACTGGTCTGTCAATTGGGAATAAGGCTCTGAGTTTTGTTTCCATTGTATTTTAACACAGAACACTTTATTAGTAATATGTTCTGAAAAGGCAGCACTATTAACTTATTGATCTGTGTTTTGTCCTTAGGGTTGATCAATCGCCTAAACGAATCAATCAGTCTGATGTTACAAGTACACACACAGACACACAGACACACACACACACACACACAGACAGACACAGACACACACACACACACACACACACACACACACACACACACACAGACATTGATTAATCCCATCAACCAGGGAGGACATATTATCAGATAAAGCTCAGTAGGCTGTTTGGGTTTCCCTCTCTCACACACAGACACAGCTTTGAAGGAGTGAGTCAGAGACGACCACACAATGAGCTGAGCCTGCACTAGTTGAACCTGCTAATATGTATACTCTAATTACACAGTGAACCCCAACTCAATGCACAATATCAAATTGAACGTGCAAGAATGCTGATTCCAGTCTTGCAGAAACACCCATCACGTGCACAAAAAAAAAAAAAAAAAAACCTCACCCATCCCCACCGCCCCTGCTGTGGCTCATTTTATAATCAGGGACCCGAGGCTGGGAGTTAGAGCCCTCACTGCATCCTGTGGTTCCCTCAGAGCAAAAGCTAAACTCCTACAACACGAACCAAAGTCATGTTAAACAGACTGACAAACAACAGCTTTTCAGTGTCTTACCAGCTGAATCTGTTCTCCTTCAATAACTTCCACAAAGGCATACGTCTTATTCATCTCCTTCATCCTCTATTCCTTCCCTCACTAGGTCTTTCTTCTTCTCTGTCAGGCACCAGCAGCACACACAGCTCTCTCTGGCACTGCCGCCCCTGTCCTTGGAGACTGACCTCAGCAGCACCGATCCTGTCTTTCTTCTACCTCCTCTCCCCACCAAACAAGAGTGAACTTTCCCCTAACTGGACTTTCAGCCTGTTTTCCCCTTGCACAAATTGCCCTCATCCCCCGTTCCCTCCTCCCTTCTTTTCCTCCCCCTCTCCTTCTCCACCTCTCTCTCTCTCCAGATATCTTGTAAACAAGTTGAACTCTAACTGCTGGCAGTTTAATTGTTAATTTTCTGAGTTTGTTCCCTCAGACACAAAGCCCTGTACAGTCCTCATCTGACATGTCTTCCCTACGGTTTCTAACTATGTCCAGCATGGTTCAGGGATGGAATGTTTAGTGCTTAAGTCAATTACACACTTTTTCATTGGTGTATGTGAGTTTGTGAATGTGGCTGCATAAAGACACATGAGGACATGCAGAAACAGAATGACAACCAAGAAAGCAGTTTAAGAGCAAAATTACAATGGTTGCATTGCAACACGTTGTTACACTCATTGAGGTATAACAGGACTAACAACTGCAAGAACACCATCACCATAACAGCAACAAAAACCAAAAACAATAAAAAATAAATGAAAGCGGTGACAAGAAAGAGAAAGACTGAACAGATGCAGGAACAGTGATACTGATGACTGGGCATATCCAACCCTATGACTCATTTAGGGCAGACTAGGCCCAAAATATAGTGGACATGGGTTTCAGAGGACTTCATATCCTGTGAACACTGTACAGCTTTAGATAATTCTATTGTGGTATTTCTAAAGGTGAAGCATTAAAGATGTATGACCCATGTGGACCAACACAAAACATGCACGTATGTTGAATTGCAAATGTATTCCTTATAAATTATATTACCATACAAACAGTGCAAAGCAACAAAGGTCTATTCTAATAAGTGATTGTGTCTGTTACTGAATCTTAAAAATATTCTTATCTCTTCAAAACAAGTAAACTTAGCTGCTCCAGTACTCCGTCAGTTTAATACAGTTGACCTTTTTCAATAATTCAGTAATTACCTAAAATAATGTCAACAAGTTGTAGCGAACACTAAAATCATCCCGTGCTATTGGAACACTCGCTAGAACAGATACATTGCCACGATGTACCCATATCAAGTCAAGCCAATTTTCTTTAAATAACCCAAATTTGCCTTGAATGAATTTACAATGTTTACATGATATGGATATCCTCCATCCTTAGACCTTCGGTTCAAATAAGGACAAACGAATGAAAATGTTGCTGGTAATTATCTAAGCTAAAACATGTAACAGTCAGTTGGATGCGAAGAACATTAGTTGTATAAAAGACAATAAAAAGGAAGGATTCCTGAAATCACACCTTGTTGGTGGGTTGGTTCTACTTACTGTGTTTGGCATCTGGATAGGGTCAATGTATGCCTGAATATCGTCATAATTGGACTGCATGCTGATGATGTCATCAATGACCTCATCCATCTGGAGAAAAAAAAACATACTGGGGTGTTATTTGTTTTATTATGATACGCTTATCATATAATACCCATCAGGTCAAACTTTAAGACAGAAACTGCAACTACATTTCCATGTGAAGCAGATACCATGCACACACGTGTGTCTGTCAAAGCACCTGAAACCTGCTGGCATGTAGGCCTCCAGGTGAACTCGCCTGCAGGTGCATGTCTCACTCAGCAGAAGACTTTAGAGATAACTGTCACGGTGACTAACTAGTAAGAGTATTTTCTCCCAGAGAGACTAAAAGAAGAGAGTGAGTCAAGAGTTTGAGAAAGAGGAGGAGAGTGGGTCAAAGTCTGCCAGGTTCAAAGGGCCTTACATTCTGCTGTCACTTGTTAAGCTGTAATTACTGTTGCAAGGCCATAATGGAGCATTTAAATTCCAATGATAGCCAGTCTCAGCTATTGCCAGTTAACCAACTCATTCACCCAAACACAGCATGACACATTAACACCAACACATTTATAAATGCTGCTCCAGCCTACCAAAGACCAATTAAATCATTATGATGCTTTCATAAAATGTGAAGATAATGTCTCTTTGGGGGCAATATTCAAGCCTCGTAATTTTAGATAAGCATGTAATTAAGTCATATTTTAAGGATTTTGTTCAATCTGGGTCGTCGTAAACTCTACTTTATAACATGATCAGGAATTAATGTTTAATGCCACTGTCTGCCCACCTCTGTCTCGTGGCTGGAGCCGATGTTGAGCATGGCCATGGGGCTGTTTGGGGCGCTGTTTCCAGACATGAGCTGTTCAGTGCGCATGTGTGGGGAGTGGAGGGGTGGGGGGGCGGACGCTGAACCCCCTGTGGGTCCCATCTTTGTGGGAGGAGAGGGCTGCACCGGCCCTGCTACTGCATGGACCGTCTACGGACAGAGAGAGAAAGAGGGTGATGATGTTGTTAATGACTCAGTACTGGCATAGTGCAATGCTGTGTGGACTGCTGGACAAACCAGAGAAAAACAGAGGGCCAGGCAATATATACATGGAGTGGATGGATGAGAGACAAACAGATGAACAGTACAGAGTAGAGGCAGCCAGAAATGTACCTGTTTGGTGGCAAAGGTGGTGGAGAGGTATTCTTTCACCTGTTGCCTCCGAGACTGACGGATGTGGTAATCCGTAGGATTCTCGAGATGGGTCTGTACCTGCATTAGGGATGGACAGTAAAAGGATGAGATCAAATCTTAACCCATTATTCAATATGCGCATTGATACAATTCTTCTTGTTGAGGATTCCTTTTTGACTAAATGATGGTGGAAACACTGTATATACAGGATTTATAGTGTTATAAACAAATATAAACACAAGGGTTGAAAGCTACTGTTACTCCCAAACGGACTGCGAACTCCTAAACTACTAGAAGGAATACATCATTGTTATTGTAAACAACTACCTACAATGTATACGGTCAGAAATGACAGAATTGGCTTTTAAAGTTTCCGGAAAAACAAATGTTCTTATTGGGAAACATTTCTTTTATTTCAGCTGCCAGTTAAATCTGCATACATTACAAATTGTACCTCAAATTAGAGACCTTGGATTAGTTTAAAGGGATGCAGGTGTAAGTGTAAACCAGCAGCATTGGCATTTTCACTGCAAATATTGCATTTTGTCATTGTTGACCACTTATAAAATACCCCCAAAGAAACGGCTTAAGCGCCACTTGAAACAAACTAAACAAAGAAACAGTGACAATGCTTACTTAATACCCATCGCCAGAATTAGATTTTAATTCATACATAAATGTTTAGTGTGTTATATAAGCTCCGCATGGTTTAACACCAACATTTAAACATTGAGTATGTGCTTCAGATGTACACCTCATTATCCTTGTACCCATAACAATGTGATGGCACGAGGACATAGGAGCATTAAGTCAGTAGTAAAGCCTGCAGGAGTAAAGCCACTAAATCCTCTGGTGTGGCTACATAAAGCAATGGACTGGCCTCATTCCTTCACATCAAAGAGTAAAGCTCAGTAGAGAGCAGGCCTGCTCCCCATTACTACAGAGAAATGCTCAACCCCTCAGCCCTCCAAACCCCCCTCTGTTTTATAACCAACAGCAGGATTATATCAAATGAACCAGAAACATTGCAATAAATTTATGTTTTTACACCTTCATGCTATATTGTTTTTAACATCAAATCTTGACAAAGTTGAAAAATACATGATTGGTTCCCAACTTTTAAGTGCGTCTGGGTCTCATGCGCCAGAGCGCTGTCAGCACGGAGGAAGTCAAAAGAAAAACAGGAGCTCTGACAAACTCGATGAGACTGATGGACAGGTCTCCTTATCTACGAAGGGGAAGGAACAACACTGACAACTCTAAACACAGAGATTTCATAAACACCATTCTACACAAGCATGTGTGCACACTGAGTCAATACAGCAAATTGCCCCATACAGTTAGCCATTTACAGTTCAAAATACCATAAAGGCACACACACACGCACCTAATGGGGTATTGCGTAATCCCATACACACACAAACGCACATAATCAAAGATAAGGAAACACACAAGCATCTTCGGAATCGGTAAAATGTCACTTCAGCTTTATCAGTCCCTGTCTACAACGCTCCTGTCTGTCCAATCGCAAAACATGTCAAACCTCTCTTATCTGCCCGTGTTCCTCCCCATTCTGTCCCCCTACCTGCTTGCTGCTCCACCGCATTTTTCTTTCACTGCTATTTTTCAACTCTGTCCCTGATTTTCCCCTGCTGCTGCTGTGTGAGAGGCCACAACGCCCAGTGAAGTCCTGACCACCTCCGCTGAGCCCTGCTGCCCTGTCTCCTGCTCAGCAGCATGTGAGTGGATTAATGGAAGTGCCACAGCCCCCTGTCCTTTTGAAACCCCCCTTAACCAACATCTTTTCTCTCTTCCGCCAATACTCTCAATGAGATCTGTTTAGGGCTTTGTCTTTGTAGAGCACTTGCATTTTGACCCGAGGTTTCACTACACACATTATTTTATTACTATAGACCGCACTGTGGCCAAGTCTCAGTCGGAAAAAAGAGAGTATGTAAATATAAAGAACGGAGAGGATTCTGTGTGTAATAAACAACTGATTTGTTTTCTTCTACTGTCAAAACACTTCTACATACTTCCTTCTCAATAAGCAATTTCCAACTTTCAGATTATCAATCATCCATGATCTAAAGCATAGACTTCATTCTCACGCTAACCTGAAGCAATAATTCAATTATGTGATTGGTATATCAACATAAAAATCAATTGTTCTTTCATTTTAAAAGTCATGTATCAATCAACAAGAATACCGCCTCGCTGTTGTAAGCCTCCGCCAACAAGTCAAGTTGCAGTTTACATACATGTCTGTCCAAAATGTCATCACTTCATCATTTTATCCTATTAGATATTTGGGTAAAATTATCAGAATTAACATATGTATTCTTGACTTATAGCGAAAAACTTGTTTTATGAGGTCACAGTGACCCTGACCTTTGACCTTTGACATATGACCACCAAATTCTAATCAGTTTTTCCTTGAGTCTAAGTGGATTCTTGTGCCAGATGTAATGAAATTTCCGCCGGGCGTTCCTGAGATATCACGTTCACAAATATGGGTAGGATGTGAGGTCAAAGTGACATTGACCTTTGACATCCACAATCTTATCAGTTCATCCTTGAGTCCAAGTGGCGGTTGTGCGACAATTAAAGAAATTCCCTCAAGGCTTTCTTGAGATATCACGTTTACAAGAATAGGACGGATGCGGAGGCATAACAATGCCAAACATTTACTGGTTCCAGCTCCTAAAAGTTCAGGATTTGTTCCTTTTTTGTGTTCATATCATTGTAAATTCAATATTTTTGACTTTCTGACAAACAAAAACAAACAAGCAACCTAGAGTCGTCATCATGAACTCTGGGAACCCTGGGAAATTGTGATGGGCATTTTTCACACGTTTCAGACATTTTACCGGCTTATTGAGTAATTGTTTTGAATATAAATCAGTACAAGTAAAATTAATAAATAAATTGATGATGAAAATAATAATGTGTTCCCTACTGACCTTAAGAACCTCCACGGGGACCTGCATGCTTTGGGGATGCTGTGGGGTGCTGATGGCCGGGGTGGGTGCATGTGGCACAGCCATGCAATGCTGCATGTACTGCATGGCTGCATTCTGCTGCTGCTGCTGATGCTGCTGTATCTGCTGTATCTGCTGCCTCTCACGCTGCTCCTCTTGCTGCAGCTGGTCTCGCATCAGCTGGACACACACACACACACACGCACACACATTAAAACATTGTGACTTATAAACTGACTTTCTCTGCTATTCTATCTATTAAATCACCCTGTAAGAGAAGTATGTACAGTACATATATTACATTAAATGTATCAGTGGTCGCTGCATGTAGACGCCCTTCAAATAAATGGCACACCCACAAACTCCGACCAGAATACCTTCCTCTCCAGGGTCCACTCGATCAAACAACACTACAAAAATACTTTGATATCCAACGCTAATAAAAGGCTTGCATGTGCTGCATATTGGATGGTAGCTGTGTTGTACCTGCATCCGCAGGCCGATGCGTGAGGCCATTGCTGGGGGGCGAGGGGGCAGGGGAGGGCGAGCCGACGTCAATGCACCGCAGTCCAGCCCGAGCGGTAGAGGAAGCTGTGGACGAGAACGGAAGGGAGAGTAAACTGAAAGATGAGCCAGGAAGGAAGCAAAGGGCAAAAACAAAAAGGTATCAAAGGCCTGCAGGTCTTCCTAAACAAGAAGAGTAGCCATCAAGAGTGGATGCTGTGTCAACACTTTCTCAACTGACAAATTGTCTTCGTAGAGAAGCCTGATTTAGTGTCAACTTGTTAATGGGTGTATTAGTGATAAGAAGAGAGATGTGCGGGGAGAAGGGGAAGTGTATAATGCTGCGATACACTCTCATTTAGTGTGATGGGTGATCGTTTCTATTTCCATATCATCCAATCGTGGTTACTCGAGATCGGCAGGGGGGCGTTGGGAGTAGGAAGGGGGGGGATCTATGTCACAGCATGCCTGTGAAATGTCAGCATGGACAACATCATCTTAGTGTCAACAAAAAATAACGTCTTGTATTTAACACGTTTCTACTGTTTAAATGTTGTTATTACCTTAATAATAACATTCAAAGTAGCAGCAGCAGTAGTATATTTATTCAGTTTTTAATAAATCATTTATTCTTGAAACAAAATCCTTATTGACAATAGAAGTTCATTTAGATTAAAAAAAGATTTGAATAATCATGTTTATCTTGGCTCAGCTTTATAATAAATCAAACCTTTAAGTGTCTCCAAACAATACAGTTAAACTTAAGTATATAAACATTTATAAATGAGTGCGAGTTTATTAAAAATCTGTGTGTCTGTACTTCATGCGATAATATCAGAGCATTATGTTGCGTTTAACATTAATATCTTATCTTTAATATCCCAATCCAAATCATATCCATAACATGAACTACCCGTTAACATCCTCTTCCTTATTTAAAGATAAAAATCACAATAGATAACCTTGGTACAAGCAAAATTATCACAGTACTATGTCCATTTAAGCTCGGCTAAATACATCCTGGGCCTGTCCTTGTCGGCACAGAGGTGACACAGATTCTCTTGTAACTCTGGGTAAGACAGCAGACCATCATAAGTTCAGGTTTCTTTTAACAGCCACCTGTCAGCTCTGGGACCTCATATTCTCCACTGGTGCAACTCCACTTACAGGTACAGTATGTCTGGATGCATTAATGGGTGAGCTGGATCAATCACAGGTTTTCCACTCACATGCAGTCTATGTTCCTACAGAATCAAAAGGCACCCAGTCGTTACAGTGTACATTTTTAAAGTTATATCAGATAATACCTAATAACGAAAGAATAAGTTAACTACTATCTATCCAGCCATTCTGTCTATTATTTTATCGATATCTATTATATATATTATATATTATATATATATATATCACATGAATCTGTTTTCATATTTGAATGGTCCTTTGTTAATCTTTGCTTTACAAACTATACGAGTAACAAATCCCAGAACTGCAGGAATATGTGATTTTCTTTCTGGATTTCATTTCTTGAGCAAAGTAAGGAAAATGAAACACAGTAAAATTCCAATTGTGTTAAATAATCCAGCAGTTATGAATGAAGAAACGGAGATACAGGATGATATTTAGTTCTTAATGAGCACAGTCTGATTGACTGTGTGCAGCTTTGCACTGGGCCCTGTTGTGCAAGTAGAGCAAAGCAAATCAAATCAAAACAAAGCGCATCTCCAGGCTAACATCTCTACACTCTCTGTGTAGGCCTGACTTCCTCCATTAAGGTGTCATATGTATTCTCATGTTTGAAAAGGGGGCACTGGGATAAGTTAGCCCGCCCAACTCTGTCCCTCCAAAAAAAAAAAGGGTGAATGGTGAGGTACTTCCTCCATAACGGTGGAATGGTCATGTGGGAGTCATGTGGTCTTGTTGTTCTTGGGTGATCATGTGAGCAGAAGGACGACGGGGAACACCCATAAACCCCTTACAACACCTCCTCCTTATTTCTCTCACGCATACACACTCACAAATATGTCTGCATGCACACACAGTGGGGAGTCCCAAGACTGATAGTTCCTTTTCTGCAATGACTTGTCTTTATCCACTGCATGACTAAGCCCATCTGGACTCACAAAGTTGTAATGAAACATATTAGGGGCCACTGTATTCTAATGTCTCTGCTGATGGTAAAGTAATGTCAGACAACTAGATACAGAAGTGCAGTGACAGGGACATCAGGGTCTAAACAACCAATCAGAATGTGATTCCTCTAGTCTCTCATCAGGAACACTGTCTGTATATGGTCATAAAGAGAGAAAGACAGAGAGAGAAAGACAGCGAGAGAGAAAAGCTCATTGTGCGTGAGGTACAATAAGAAGGGCAGCTCCTATTGAGGACTGAAGCCGCCTGTTGTCCGAAGTGTACATTTCAGCACCCGAGGGGGCACACACTGCCTGCTTTGTGCCCATTGGATGGCCCACATGAAAAACACACATCCATGCAGAGATGCACATTGAAACACACACATTCTAACACAAACATGTACCAGAACTTGGACTCAAGGACTCCACACCAGCGAGTCCACTGCCAAAATGGACTAAAACATTCTCCATAAACAAAAAGTACAGAAGTAGAGACACACTAATCACGGCACGGATGTTCCTATAATGCTCACAACTGCTGATCCTGTTGGAACAACTGACATACCTACTGCTAACTAC
This sequence comes from Cottoperca gobio, assembly GCF_900634415.1. Lineage (NCBI taxonomy): Eukaryota > Metazoa > Chordata > Actinopteri > Perciformes > Bovichtidae > Cottoperca > Cottoperca gobio. The sequence goes on along the minus strand of NC_041359.1, from coordinate 12,234,938 downwards.
TGGAGCTTTAGAGACAGGGCTAGTAGTAGTAGCAGTAGTAGTTGTCTTTTTCAAGGTGCTTACTTAGACTGACACACAGAAACACACAGTGGTGGAATGTTGCACAGCGTATTTATAAAGTCTGACAAATGGGGTGATTACATCTCCAAACTCAATCGGCAAGGTAGGAATGCCAACCAGAAGGGGACGTGCGCTCTACTGTATGTCTCGAGGGTCTAAGGATAGACCTGCAGGCTGTATAGACTGTTAAGCCCCTTCAGGCAAATTAGTGTTAGTTCAACGCTTCTCCAACTTATCCGTAACTGCACCATGACGCAACATCAGCACGAGGGAGCCTTTCAAAGAACACATAAAACACTTCTTCATGTTGTTATTTGCTGTTTGTAGGGGAATACGCATGTGTGGCACTGGCAAAGTTTGGCTCTGAAACACAGAATGGTTAAGAATGTATGCAAGTGCAAGTGAATGTAGTGTGGGGGTCCGGTGCCTTGCTCAAGGACACCTCGGCAGTGCTCAGGAGGCCCAGTTACCTTTCGAAGTACCAGTCCACACTCCATACTTGGTCCATTCAGGGACTTGAACCGGCGACACTCCCATTTCTAAGCCAAGTCCCTCTACTAACATCACACTAACTTTCCAACAGATGTGAAGCTATATGTGGCTGTGTGTTTATCATAAAGCCAACTGTGACTAAGCCATGATACATAATATATACACACTGACAGGATATCACTTCTTCATATTATATCGTGACACACTGCTACCAGGCAGCATGATCTCCCACATGGGCCTTCCCATTGCCTGGCATCCACTGGGGTAAGCAGTAGGCATCTGTGACGCAGTAAGAGCACACAGAGGTTATTGTGTGTCCAACGCTGTGATGTCACAGCCTCTTCACTTCAAACACTGACAGCCAGTGGGAGGATGTAGAGCGGAGGAAGCCCGGGTCAGAGGTCAACTCTGGATTGTGCCACAGATTAGTCACAAACATACGTGCCAACAATAAGCTCACAATGGAAACATGGAATACATTAAACATACTGTGCACAGCTTTGGTTCCTTCCTAGTGCATACATGTGTGAAGTGTAACACATACACATTCATAGACACAAAAACACAAGTACACACACACTTGGGGGCAGTGTGGGGCCATGGCACCTGTGCTCAGAGACATGGTGTTAATTTGTGGAGTGTGTATTTTTAGAATCGACTGTGCCATGCCAAGAAAGGCCTTTTCAACAGCCAACATTGATCAGTTGAATGTGGGATGTGAACATTCACATACACTCAAATGCTCTCACAACAAGCATGTGTGCATGCAAACGAATGACAAGTGCAGAAACAAAAATAACGGTCACAGCAATTCGGCACGGCGAGTAGGTAAGAAATCCCTCAAGGTCACACAAATGCTTTTAGGTCTGGCACAAAGTGAGTTTAACCTGGCCTGCTCTCAGACACAAAAACATTAGAAATACTGTAAGTTTAACCTCAGTCATGACAGGGTAAAGACGTGCAGGTTGAGGTCATTTTTGGTAATAAAAAAGATTATATCCTTTGTATAACAATTGATAATCCCTTTTTTATCAAACTGTTGATTCAACTTAATTTTATTATCACAAATCTTCCAAATGTGACACTGCTCTGTGCACTTTACTGCACATGCACATGCACATGCACATGCGCACTCACACTGACACACACCCTTTCCGCAAGCTATCTGTCTATCTGCTCTAATGACTAAAATAACCCCCTCTGCTCTCTGTTCTCCTTTTCAGGAACACCCTGTTCCCCTGAGCCATGGTGTGTTTTCTTGTTCTGTTTATGTGCCTGTGTGTGTGGATCTGCACACATCTGTGTGTGTGTGTGTGTGTTTGTTTGTGGGCAGTTGGGGGTGAGATGGGGACAAAAAAAAGGTAAGTGTATCTATAGCGTCTGTCGGCTTTTGAGTAGACTCTTTCAGAGAATGTAAACAGACCTCAAGTATCAATATTCCTAAACCACCGCACACACTCAACGGGTAAGGTTGGTAGGATTATGTGACATGGCTGGCATGGCAAGTATGGGGTCTTTACCCCTTCCTCTTTAGTCTCACACACACGCAAACAGCTGTATCTCTTGGCGACAGAACGCACCAAACTATTCAGACACGCAGAGAGACAGACAGGCTGGCAGACAGACGGAAAGTCAGATAATTTTCAAACACTCAGGATTGGTATTCTGTTGGGTCAATTGCTGCTTTGAGATACATAAACATTTCTGTTTACCACCTCACATCTGTACATACTCTGGATTTAGTTACAGCATACAGGTGTTGCATAAACACACTTAGTGGATAAGGTTACTAGAAATAAAGATTCTCACTTCTATTTAAGTCATTTTCATCAGGATAGCCTGCTATGAAAATGCATGGCTCCAAAATCACTGAATTGGTGGATTTCTACAGTATAATATAAAAGCACATTTGTGCACAGACACACACAAATAGACAAATGTGGAATTACCTGTTTGAGAGGAAAAATAGTTCACAAGGAGGGAATACGCTCTGCTTACGCTGCTGACTACATGTCTCGATGCTGGAGAAAGTGGATGGCAATCTTCAGGGTCGGCAGTGGGGCAGGGAGAGATGGAGAAAAGCGATGGAGATGTAGAATGAAAAAGATACAAACAAAAACAGACCAAAACAAAGAAAGAAAGGGAAAAAATGATGGTTGGTTATAAAATGCAAAACAGATAGATGGTATGAATAGCTGCAACATACAATATGTGACTAGAGTGTGGAGGAGCAACAGAGGAGGCAGTGGAGTGTTCAAGAGGGGGAAGCAGCAGGTGTGCAACACACACTGAAGAACTTAGAAAAGAAGAGTTTCCACGGCGGAAACGAAGGAAGCAACAGAGCATGGTTAGACCTGGTGTTAAAAGAGGATATTCTCAATAGTTGTAATGCTTAATTCTGTTGCAGTAGACACCTTTGGTTCAGTTTTTTCATACAGCAAATTGTTGCAGCTCTTTTGCTTCATGGTGTCACGTTTGCCATGAGTGGCTACGGCGCTCCATCTGGTTTTTAGCCAAAGACTAACCGAGTTGTGCCCTCAAATAAAATATCCAAACACTGCACCCTCTGTCTTTTAGCATGGTTGGGGTAAAGGTTTTAAATGATTGTAAAATAAAACTTAGATTTCTGGTAAACTTGAAGTGAATAGAAACTTGTGTGTAATCTACAGGCATAAAGTGCCCACAGCGTAACATTTCTGCTCAGTAACAAACTCTCTGAAGGTCATCCGAATGAATCACCATAACTCATCAACAATGTGTGTGAATCACTATGCCTGTCACCTTGAAAACACAGTCTATAAATAGCTAACCAAGAGAGACCCTTGTCCACAGTGAATCTGTCCAATCAGTCCTGCTTTCCTCAGGCTCCTTCTGCTTCACAGATCATAGACAACAGAGTGATGTGAAACTATCACAGAAAGGACAAACATATATTATCAGCACAAACACTCTTTTATCCATATCAAATATAATGTACAACACAATGAGATACAGGAAAGACAATAGACCAACATCATCAATTATATCCACAATGCATCACTTCCCCTTTCCTTCCATTAGTTTTCACAACTCCTAGTTTTGTCAGTGGTGAAGCAACTTCCTCTGCAGGAAACCCAGGGAAAGAACAAAAAGCAGTTTGACGTGCCACAATTTCTTTAGATGTAAATCTTTCCTTGTAAAATCTTTACGTCGACTTCTCGTACAATACTTACAGAAACAATGCACGCACAGGTATTCCCACTCAGAGATATGATCACATTCAGTCATCCTTTTGTGACGCAGGTATAGTGCTAACATATGAGGCTCGCAGCACTCCAAACACAAAACATCTCTCAGCATTTAGACCTCGGTTTACAGCTTTTATTTCTTAAAATTATGCATTTTGGCTTACAAGTTAACATTAGAGAACTGTTGAATTTCATGTAGTAACTTTCATTGTCTCCCCACCAAACTGCCACACAATCAGTACCATCACTCTGACATTCTGCCTCCACTTAGCGTTGCATAATAAACAATCATTACATTGATAAACAATGCAGCGATGCCTCGAGACCTCTACATCCTATTTCTTTTTTTTTTGTAAAGGTTAAAATGCAATGTAACACTGTCAAAAACTATTCAAACAATGCTGCTTCTGTTGCTGCTACCGCATTTTTTTCGAACTTAAAAGGAACTGCATGTTCCTAACAAAAACAGACATATTCAGTTTCATTTCTGATTTATCGGCACGTCAGCCTGAATGGAGCTCAGATGGTCAGTTCCCTATCCAACGTCCAGGCAGTGAGACACACTGATACATAAAGTAGAATATGTTTAAAAAGGTAAATCCTTACCAGCAACTCTCCAACTATCCTAAAGACAACATAGTGTATCCAAGAGAGATCTGCTCCTCCACGTGTTATGCACACACTCCCTGACAGAGACAGACAGTTGTTTGCTGACTGGGCCCGACTAACATTCATATGCCGGTTCACTGGTTGTGACTGCACTCCTCCCTCCACCGGCCGAGCTGCAATAGGCTGAGTGACAGTCACTATTAGTCACCTTCCTTCCCTCCCTCTAACCACCAGCTCCGCTTCCTATTCTTCCTCGTTCTCCTCCTCCTCTTCCCCTAAACTAGCCGGAATACCGTAGTCTGGGGCAACAACAACCAGAGCCCTGTGTCCAGTAAGCTCATCTCCCTCTCTCATTTTTCCCCCCACTTTCACTCTAATGTGGAACTCCTCCTTCAGTTCAGCCTCCTTCCTTAAAGCAGTGTGCACACATGTGCATGCATAAACATCAATAGAAACTGAAGGCAATTCCTGATTTTGTCTGCCAGATCATTGTGTGTTTGTTTAAACATTACGGCAGTGAATCAGCATATTTACTTCTTTAATTGTACTCCCACACACTATCCGTCACCCTACCGCGCACACGCAAATGCTCATACAAACCTGCACGCTTGGATGGTTTTAAGACTTAATATTTACTTTGTCATTTAGCAGACGCTCTTATCCAGAGCGACTTACAGTGAACTAACTAATAGATACTAGCCGTAATAGATACCAAGTCTATACACAATTCTCAGGACAGGAATTAACTTTTCATTGTCTAGATAATCTGTGTCTGTGATAAAGTCACAGCAGATATGTTGCTGATACAAATGATCTTAACATATTTCAGAGACATTACTGATTAGTTTTACACATTACACAGTTGATCACACAATAAATTGCTGTGCAGCAGACATTTTTGTAACATGCACTATTAAAATAATATAGATTATCCTTACATTTATACAACATAACTCACTACATAAATCCAAGGTTGTCAGTAGGACACACACACACACACACACACACACACACACACACACACACACACACACACACACACACACACACACACACACACACACACACACACACACACACACACACACACACACACACACACACACACACACACACCTCTCCTGTCAGTCCCATACAAATTGTAATTTGCATGTAAAGTGGAGCTACAGGGCTGGAGGTTTATTTCTCAGTGATCGGCTGATTCTTATGTGACAGGCTAGTGAGTTGATTAAAGTAAATCTTCCTCTGTGCTGTAAGATTCACAGAAACAGTAGTCATGTCATGAATCACTCCTCCCTCTGCCCTCATCCATGCTTGTGCATTCACTTTTTATGTCAGCACATGCAAAAACGCATGCAAACACAGATTAGTGTCTCAACATTCTCAATCAAATACATACGCACAAGCACATTCCTCCAGCAACAGACACACAGACAACAAATTAAAGAAACAACAGAAGGTAGAACGAGGACTACTTGCTGACAGAACAATTACAGGGGCATCCTAGTGGTGAGATAGTGCATAGTAGCAGAATATTTTAACTTCAGAACATGTGGGGAACATGTGAGGTCCAAAGGAGGTTTGTTTTCTAGGACCAATAGGATACAGGTTTCAGAGGAGAAATACACTTTAAAAAAAAACCTTTTTAATTAAGCAATCAGCAAAGTTTGCTTACTGTCTGTTATACCCCTTTATGAAGCGACAGGACTCTGACTTCTCCTGTTGAGCCCAAAAACCGTACCTATCACTGAGGACATTGCACCTCATTAGGCCTCACTGTAAGCTCAACTCACTCAACTAGAAAGCAAAGTGACCTGATTTAAAATCCACTTGCAAATCAATCCGCATCTGCCTCGGGTTGCAACGTACATGTACGCACAAACATACTGTAAAGGCCACGTGCAGAATGCACATCGTTTGATGGATCCTCTGTGCGCTAATAAAACTCTGTCATCACTGTATTTGTATGTAACCCAGCTATTAGTACCCCTCCATCTATACTCTGCGACACCATCCTGTATCTCTGAATGCAGAAACACAAACACTGGTATCAAAGTGCCACTCAGCTTGTTGTGCCTATCACAACAGAGGAGAACACTGGCCAGCATGGTTCAGCAGCACCCGGCTGACAAGCATCCCTTGTTTGTACACAAAGCATTCAAAAGCGGGCCAGCTCCAGTTCTCATAGTGCCCGCAGTGTATTTACTGGGTTATTTTGGTCCAGGGGCAGGACCCCCCCAGGCCCTCAGCTTATTGGTTGGGAAAGCTGCGTTCCTGTCAATGTCAGGCCAATCATAAGGCGTATGTGTAGGATGGGAAATCATTGACCAAGACAGCCTTGTACTCTTTTGACAATGGCCTACGGAGGAGGCTGGACCCAAACACACACATGCACAAACACACCACCCAAGACCCTCTTCTACTTGTCTGTCGGACAAGTTTCCCTTCGTTTCCTCCCTCGGTCACCATGGTTGCAAACAAACATAGACCATCGTTGTAGCTCTATCGAAAGTGTTGGGCGACTGTGATGATATGAAGTTTAACCCAGCTATGCTAACCCAGGGCTATCGCTCTGGTAAGTAGGACAAACAGCGCTGGCACTATGCCAGACAAGTTATAGCCAGGTTCACAGGCAATGGGCCAGCAATTTGACATGTGGATTTGCACATTAAATGTTTTCCTAACATTTTGTGTGTATGATATTTATCTGCATCACATAAATACTCTGTAACTCAAGGCATTTAATGCTGCTGGAGATGAGTGAATAACCAAACAAAGATGCACTTTATTATGGCTTCACATTAAATGGAAATATTACAGACATATTGCGCATCAATATCCTCTACATCAGCTTTTAATATTTACATCTTTTCAATCAGACTTCTTTAAGTTTAAAGTCCTTGACCATGAAGTGGCTATGACAAAAAGCACTTCCTCATACTATAAGTGTTAGATCATATGAGGAGACCTCAAGTTGTGTGCAGTGTGAGTATTAAGGCTGCTTTTGAGGTTTAATGACACAGATCACCTGATATCCCGGATTATACTAACCAAATTAAAGGAATATTATTTGATTATTATTTTAATTCCATGGATCTTTGTGTTGTACCTCCATAGTTTGACAAAACTTGTAGTTAATTAAACAAAAATACACAAGCATCAAGAGTTGATGTTGTATGGACTGCTATGGCTGGATGTCCCAATCACAATGCACTCAGCGAATAGATGTTTATTTTTAGAGCACCCTTTTCTATTTGGGGAATATTCATTTAATGTCATTAATACAGAGTAAACAAAAGTGAGGCTCTATGAGTGTTTGTGTGTGATAGAGAGAGAGCAGTGCAATAACCACCAACCAGCTGCACAGCATTTCTTTTTGCATGAGTTAGTCAGCATGTATGGTGAGTTGGAATGGAAAGCATTTGTGAGATGAGTTGTGAGATAAGGTACGTACACACTCACACACACACACAATTCATTTCACTACGGCCGTCACACACCAAAACCGGCTCTTCACAAAACATTCTCATTGTCCCTCTTTCTCTCCCTCTCTCTCTCCTGTTTTCATCCTCAACGGGTAGACTAGTTGGAAACTAATTACCATTAGCATGAAGTCTGTGGCTGCTTTTGAGCCCTTCAGACTTTTGGAGAGGAAGAGAGAGAAAGAACTGCAGAGAGAGAGCGAGTGAGCGCAGAAAAGGTAAGAAACAATTGAAAACACGCAGAGAGTTCAAGGAGGGTCAAGAGGACGATAATGAATAAGATAAATTTACATGAGAACTTCCTCTGTGCTGTGAGTGTGTGTGTGTGTGTGTGTGTGTGTGTGTGTGTGTGTGTGTGTGTGTCTCAGGTCAGCATCCATTTCTTGTCCTCTGACCAAATATGGGGACAGTTTTTGATTAAGCAGTGCAGACAAAGGAATGCTGTGTCTCTATATACAGATGCACGCACACAACCTTATACAGTAGATCGCTGAATTCCCTCTGCAGATGATTCTTCCACGGACTACGGCTAACACTAACAGAGAGGAGGAAGAGATTGTCCAAAAAAAATGTCCAATAAAAATGTCAATAAACTGAGTACAGTGCTGCTACTAAAATTGCTGTTCTTTTCAGCGTTACTAATCCCTGCAGATTAGAGCTCTTCTTAAATGAGAAGAGCGCCTGCTATCGATTGAAGAAGAAGCATCCATTCAGTTCTTCAGTTGTGCAGTGATATCACAAAGGTTTGAATAAGAGATCATCTGAACTAAGACGATTTCACTCCTAATATAATGATGCTTAAGATTGATCAAGACCAATCTAATAGTCGCATCTAGAAAAATACTCATCTGAGCAAGTTTGCCAAAGTAGTCATGTGTCACAACAGCACATAGTGATGCTAATTTTGAAAGTGCAAAAGGTTATTCTTCTTCCTCTTTTAATACATAAACACTGTACATATATGTATGTATGCGGTGATGCCTGGCAGACTGATAACATGTTAAAATAAAATATAATAAAATAGGGATTTGATTCCAGATCATAAATGCTACATAGTATCTTAGACTAGTTCCTTGGTTGCTGCAGTGAGACCCTCCAGGACGTCCTATGTTAGACTAGGTCAGTCATCCTAGCACAGAAACATTGAAACACCTTTGTGGTGTTATACAGCAAACAGAAAGTGGCAGTTTCACAAAAGGATGTGTTTTTACATTTTTACATGATAATTTTACATTCTAAAAGATAGAGGCAGATTAGGTTCAATGTTGTTGAAGCAGCCTTTCTGCTTTTATTGCAATTAGTCTAAAACCACTGGAAAGAATACTAGGAATATTATTAATTAAGGGAGCACGGAGTTCATATGAGCGTTAGAGAGAGTGTTCAGTCGCAACACACTTTCAACAGCAATGTTTATTTAAAAATAAAGATTTTGTGTGTGGGGGAATCTTTCCAAACTAAAGTATCTCTCTTAAAATCTTCAAAGCTGTATTGAGCCTTGAAATTTCATTTTCTTGAAGCAAATCGCAAATTATTTTAAGGTATTTTACACATCAACAGAAACACTTTCCTGAAAGAAGTGAAACTGCAAGAGAAACAAGTGAGATTGCCTCATATTATTCATATATTTTGCTTGTTTTAGGGAAAATCTTTCACAACTTTTGAAGTAAACATTTATTACATTATTGTTATATTGTGTGGGAACAGTAAGTCTTCAAAAAACAACATAGCTAAGATGACTGATGAACAGCTTTATAAAAGGAGAAATATAAGTCTTTCAAATCGTTGTGGGTCTCAGAGAGAATTTCACAGAGCTACAACTCCACACTACAAACTTCACCCCTGCAGTTCATACGTATAAACGTACACAACAGGCCAGCTGCAGTGTGTGTTCACAGATGCAGCTGATCTATCAGAGGCCATTCTTACAGAGAAAAGCAAGACTGCGAAAGACCATTACTACTGTCTGTCAGTCAAAAGAGGATATGAAACAGTGGAATGGAGATATGATGAGGAAGTGGAGTCACACACTCGGCACATGCCCTAAAACGCCCCACCCACGCTCACCTCTGATAGATCATGGGTCATGTTGTCACATTGCTCTTATTAATTCTCATTTATGTGGTTTAAAAAGTCCCATCTTAAACTTATTCAGTCATTTGTTTTGTCTTTTTATTTGCCTTTTTTTTTTTTTTTTTGAGGGAAATCCAGAACACCATAAAGACATTTCCTCATTTTCCTTTTCCTGGTCTAGTCACGAAGCGTCGAAAACATGGTCCAGGTCACGGGAGATCTGTCCATTTGGCAAATGGAGGATGCTGTGTGTACACACACCTGATGCTCTTTCACACTAGAGTACATCCATTGAACCTACTCAGTGTGCCTGTGTGCGTACCGCTGCCTTTGTTTACCTGAAGAAAATTAACCCTATTTCCAACACTTACTAGCGGACACGAGTCCAACGAGGCTGAAAACATGACCGACCGACCCACACACACACACACACACACACACACACACACACACACATACACACACATATACACACACACACACACACACACACACACACACACACACACACACACACTTATAAAGACAAGAGAAGAGAAATACTCCAATACAGCCAGTCGTTTGGTAATAAGGATATCTAACTCGTCTAAATGGTCACCTCTGCGGTGAGGTTGTAGTGCTCGAAACTGGACTCTGCCAATCTGAGCGTGTTGCCACTGAGCTATTGGAGAGAGTGCGATCAGTCTGCCAGGCATCACCGCTGCTCTACATAGTGGCCGGTGACCTCTGACCTTGCTGACAATGACCTCACAGCTCAGTGTGTTTACTAACCTCTGACCCTTCATACTGTGTGCTCTCAATAACCCCGCTGGCTCCTCTATGTGCATCTCTCCCATTCTTAACAGTGTTTCTACTCTGTACACACTTGTGTTGGCAATGAGGGATGGAGTGAGCACAGGTAAAGTCTTAACAGCCACACAGACACCTTTCATTATATATTTTTATCTAACACAACTAGGTATTACGTTCAACCTTTGTGTAATGAATACTGTAGCGTGCAGCTTATATGATAAGCAATCTTCTGTGATTTCAGTTCAGAAGTATTCTTAGAAACATTATATAAATACGCCCAAAGAGAAAGGCACATGATAAAATACCAAGACAATAATTCAATTTAATTGGTTTATTGATATGTGGCAGCACTACATTAGTGTAAATGTTCCAGCTAAACTTGTGCCAGAGCTGCTGCACAATAGAGTAGATCTATCTTTTTTTACACATTGGAATGTCTTCATTCATTCATAAATTCACAGATCATAAATTCACAGAAATGAGGTGGAGACAGATAAAGGCGATGAAAAGGAGAGACAGAGACAATCCAGACAGAGATAGTGCTAGGAAGGTGTGGTGTCTTTCCAGGGGAACGGTGATTCAGGTTTCACCGTGTGATGACGTAACTGCTGTTTTACTAACTTGGGTGCTACAACTCTGCCTCAATGTTATGTGTAAAAAAAACTCACTCCCGTTGTACGGCCTTAACACACATCAACAACACACTCACTCAGTGTCTGTGTGCGTTAATGCACATATACTGTGTGTGCCCGATCCAAACAAACTACTCTCATGCATCAAAAAACACATTATTTTCTCAGACCTGCAGCTGAACCTGCCTCCATGCATGTGAATGCCCATCTGTGTGTCTCAGTAACAGTGAACAACAAAGAGGTGGAAGTTCTCGTGTCCTTCAGTATCACATGTCTGTCTTATATTGAAACACAGAAAGGAAAATACATGTGCCACCAAGAAACCTAAATGGTCAGTGTGGTTGACTTCCCTGCAAAACTAATTTTACTAGAAGCGATTGAAGGCAGATTTAATAGGAACACCTCACCATACGAGAGTATTTCTACATTCCCACATTCATTAAAATGATTATTAATTGCTGATTGTTTGAATCATGCTCTATTTATGGTTAATAAATAATCATATACATAGCTTTGAAGGGATCGCTGAGCTCAAGATTTTCTATTTCGGGTAACTCACTTTATGAGCTGTCATCATAGTGCTTTGTAACACAACATGGTCACTGGATTAGCGCTAATGGTGACGTCTAAAGGGAAATTTCTTCTAAATGGACTAAGAACGAAAGCAGACAAGTCATGAACGTAAGCAGAACCTCGACAGTTTCAAACTATAATCAGACCTATTGGGACATTTCTGCTCTGACTCTGACCCTGATTGTGTTTGTTGGAGAATAGTATGGAACATCACAGAGGCCAGGCGGAGAGATCAGGGGTCAGGGTGTAATGTCAAACACTGGGTTGGTGTGATGTAAGGTGGCGCACATACTCTAAGGAGACATGCAGGTTGACCTACATACTTCTGACAGACTAGCAGTGGAGGGGTTAAAATTAGCCCTTAACTGGAGTAAATCTTCAAATCTATATGTATCATGGTAAATCATTTTGAATGGCGAAAGTGATCATGACTACACCTAATGAATCCGAGACTATACAAATACCACACTTTTATGCTGCAACTTTCTGTGAAATAGTTTGACCATATTCTACAGTAAGACAAGGAATAGTTCTATCTTCTAAAATCACAGCTAAAAGACCAGGTATATGTCAAATATTGTTTTGGGAATCAAACTGTGACATTGCTTTACTGGAAAGAATCAGGCATCATAAATTGTACCCTTCACTTGACTGGCACACACAGTAATAATAAACTCACAGTATGTAAATAAATCCCCATCTGCAGAGGGGACAAAGGGGGCATAAATAGTCAGTGGTGCCTTCATTATTTGTATGTGTTCACCATGTAGGACTTTCGAGCAAAGTACTTGAATACGCAGCAGAGTATAGTCTGTACAGTTTACAGGCACAGCTTATACATAGCAGCATACCCCGGGCTGAGGTGTTGTTACTGATACTGGCAGGCTACTGCTTATAAATGGCAAGAGCTCTCCACTGATGACAGTAAAAAGGGGAAAGTGGTGCATTGTGGTCTAACTCAGTGGGTCCCAAAGTGGAACCAGTGTCCTCGTCAAAAAATGCAAACAGCAGAATTTCAGTGCTATTTTATTTCATATTTTGAATTTAAATTTGAAATATTACTTATTTTTGTAAAATTCGTGTACTGTGAAAGATCTGAGAAAACGAACGTTTAAGAGGCTTCTGAACAAACGTTTTGGATGTCTATTTTGTTCTTTATTAGTTTAATTATGTACTCGTGGATGTCTAAATATTTCTACAATTATTCTATTCGGATTCATAATTACATTATCATTAGCTGGAGACAAAACAATCTTAACAAATGATGCACTGTGATGTGTGATGCTTGCAGTCAGAGTGTTACGTTTAAGGACAATGGCTGTAAGCATGTAGCTAACGTTACATGTCTCGTCTACAATGCAGAAATTGTTATTTAACTTTTGTTGCGATGATTTATCAACATTTGTTTAACAAGTGCGGGACAGTGTTGGCTTTAATTCCCAAAAGACTGAAGATAAATTCGCTACTTTTAATTTTAAACCTAATAAATCGCCAGACTTTGCATGTAAATCTGGAAAACACGCAATTTAGATGTATGCTCGTGGGGTTTCTAGAGGTAGTGGTGTTGTAGCAGAAGCTAAATTTCAGTGGCGGTGGTAAAATATCACTTACCCGCTCTGAAGGTCAGACAGAACGAAGTAAAGAAGTCAGGTTCACCAAAAGTGCGTGCCCACTTCGCTCGTGCGCTCTGATAACACCAAACCTGCCAGGAACTATCAGGAGAAAAAGTCGCGTTTACAAAGAAAAAAAACTCTTAAGAGTTTAAGGTTTCTCTGTATTTCCACAGACTGCTACAGCGTGTACCACCACTGGCACTTCGGAGGCTAATTTGTTTTCGTTTTGTCCGTCGAGATGTTGCCACAACTCAGAGCGTCTGCGGTCACCTGTGCCACCGCCAATGGCAAAGCGCAGACGGGTTTATGGGAAATGTAGTTTTTCTCATATCTTCGACAGACTGGTATTTTGAGGCGATGACGTGTTGCCTGTTGACTGCATAGGGAGTTTTATGAGGTCCTCTAACTTTAGCTAAAGACTTCCAAGACCAACACGAAGGAAGACAACTTTATCGTTTTTTACGGCCTGCATTTGAGACGCGTCCCTCAGTCTACTTCCATATTGTTTGATATTTATGACGCATTAAGTTTAGTCCCAATTACATTTGAGTGTAATTTATCAGTGTAAGAATGCAGGGGTTGGATTGAAAAACTGTAAATCTTAAAATGTTTAAAAACATTTCAGTGGATGTGGAACATTTTGTGATTTTATGTATTAGCTAGATTGCACGAGTTCAGCATATTAAGTGAAACACCTTTAATCATAGGACCCACATACTGTTTATCTATGTTTAACTTCCATGCCCATTTATGTCGGTATTATAATGCAGGCATATTGACATTTTACAGCAGACATGAGTATATTTCTGTAGTTGTAAAGACTACCTTATTGTCGACTGCTGTATTTCAGGATGTTGGTGATCCAGTTCTCTGTAGGTGTTGTTTTATTATACTGGTCTAAAAAGAATACAGCATAATCACTGGCACAAGTACAGAAACAACATAAAAAGCATTCCTACACAAAGAAATGTGAAGCAGGGCCTTATTTTATCCAGTGAATGTAGGAGCACACCGGTAGTACCCAGTAAGACAACAAGAGGGAAGCAAAATCCAAAAATAATATATTGTAGATCAACATTTTATGACACAAGACTGGAGGAATTTTGAATACAGTTAGTTTTTTATTTCAGTGCAGAACTTGTATTTATCAATGTAACTTTCATCTGATAAAAAAAGAGCTACCGCTAAAACAATCAATTGCTGCAAACCAGAACACCCAGCTGTCTTCTACTTTTTATGTTAGAAGTTTGTGGTTCATTTTTTCAGTCACAAGATATGTATAGGTGCAAATCAATCCAGGTTAAATAGTTTTGAATGTCTGATGGATGGATAAATCAATGCCAAAGGTAGCTCTTTCCATCATAATCAAGCATGTGGTTGGTTTGATTCGACAGACCACTTAAACACTTTGAGCCATTCAAAGTTGAGAATGATATTCCACAGGAAGCAGTAGGGTACATGGCTCATATAGTCAGCAAGGAGACAATCAAGATGTTTTTAGCCAAGAAACACTACAAAGAAAAAGAAACATTTCCTGAATCAGCAGATGAGTGGATGACAACATCTGAGGTAAATTATCTCTTTGGCCCCTTCAGTGAAGAGCAGTGTCATTAATATTCACATAATACTACGCTTCCTTAAATTAAATACATCCAATAAAAAAAATGGATTTTAAAACAATACAAATCTCTTGATGTAAGATTGCCAGATTTGTCAAAAGGCAAAAATCAAGATATTTTTGAGCAACTTTTCAAGTGAGCATAAAAACAAAGGGAGGAAAGAACAAATGTCCCACCTGTTAAATCAGGAGTTTTAAAAACGTGTGTTACACATGTATTTCAAACATGCAGCATGTTGTCTAATGTAAAATAATGGCAGACTTGTGAATCTTTTTATGCAACTGGTAGCTCTAAATGTTCCCCTCTTGCATGTCTGTAGGGCTGAGCGATAGATCAATATTTATCATCTATCACTGTGATCAGATCACATTATTTTCTATATTGAGAAACATTATGCACTTTTGTCTGAGATATCAATGTAAAACAATTTGAAGTTAGATTCTTCCCAACTGTACAAAGTGAGAAACTACTAAGCAATCTGATGTAGTTTTTCTTTTATAAACAATATCATAAACAATCGTTTATTTCCAATGATGATCTTTTGGTTTATTTCCCACATTACCCAGCCCTACTTCTCCATGCTTTCAGAAAGACTTAGGAACTGCTAGAGCTGAAGACGTTGATAGATTCGAGGGACTGCCCAAGACCCTATGTGGACATGGCAGATTTGTTTATATAGATAACAAGCCCAATCTCCCGAGGAATAATGTTCATGCTGGACATTTCTGCAATACATGATTTACATCTAGGAAGAACTATGATGTTTAACACTACAAGCTAGGTGTAGGGGTTTGGGTGGTGGATGGGCATGCAACAATGTTTGATTTTGACACTCGAAAGAGCAGTTTGCATCCCGTCCCTGGCCAGTCAATGTTGACTTTCTTTAACATCCAACAATGACTATAGAAATGTGAATGTCGAATCGAAATGTGAATGATCATAACCCAGGGTTCAGCAGTCATTCAATATCATATTTCTGGTGAGTGGGATGGGATAACAGCAGGGTTCTTGTTGCTGTGACGCTCTGCCAAGGGGGCAGGACACCTATATGTAGGGTGAGGAGGGGTACTGTGGGTGCCACCAGTCCATGAGCTTTACACTGTGTACAGGATCCAACACCACCTGGGTGCCGCCATGATCCACCCTCTTCTTCCCGCGCTGGAGTGGTGAGTCCTGGAACAGCAGACGAACGCGGTGGTGGCGCATGTCTGTGCTAACGTTGATTGTGAACTATGAGAAAGAGAAACAGACCAGTTCAGATTAGGAGAGGCGTTAAGGATGCTTGGTATACCAGTTCACGACCAAACATTTTTATTTTAATATTGTGTGCAGAAGATGATACAAGCTAAAAGGAGCATACATAATAAAAAATAAAATTGTTAGCATATGATGACAAACACGTTGCCAGTAGATGGAAAGATTCTGGGTGTTTTTGACGTGATTCATTTAAGACTGTCCGTCTCTTTTTACATGTGTTGTGAGCTTTTATGTGACCATGATAAACATCTACAATGACTGTAACTGATATAAAAACCATGTTCTGCTGTCTAGGTGTCATTAAAAAATCCTTTATGATGACCCATTACTAATAACACAGGTCAGCTACAAGGTTAACGCATGCAAATAGTTCAAAACAACAGTCTGTGCTCTCTACCATATGAAGTAACAGCCAATATCCAGCAAAACCCAAGAGTTACTAACCAGGGTCAGCGACATGCCCATGACCACAGGGGTGAAGATGAAGTTGAGGGTGGTGACCTGAAGCATGTAGCAGTCAGAGTCTGGGTTTGTGTGGACATCTTCGTATTGTCTGGGCATGCACAATGACTTGGCACAGCCATTCTTACTGTGTCCCTGCTGGATGCCCACAAAAATGAATATGACAGCAGCAACAACAGGCTATCAGGTTGTCATGTCAGGAATAAAGTGTAGTTGGTTTTTAACAACCCTTTTTACCTGCTTTAGAAACTTGAAGTTGAACTCCCACAATGCCTCAGGCCGAGTCCCTGAAACCTTTCTGATCCAGAACAGTAAACACTGCAACCGGAAATATTAAGCACATAAAAATCAACATTTACACAGTGAGAGGCTAGTTAAAGATTTTACGGATACATTTGTTTCCTGGTTTCTTTATTGTATTGAAAATAAAAATGCAAAAACATAACCCAGATGTGTCAAAACGTGTATGGTTGAGGTAATAGTTTTTAGCCCAACCAAACACTACACAAGGGGCCTCATGCAGAGCGTTCAACTTAGTCTGACTCACTTTGAGCTACCTGGCTCCACTAAGCCTAACATCGGTGGTCGTTGATAGCCTCGGCAGGCTCGGTTAGCCCAGAGTTTTTCCCATTTAGCAATAAGCGCATTTGCATGAAAAGGGCAGATCTCTTGATCTCAAGCTAATCACTGGTAGTACTAACGGATCATAAACTAATTAAAAAACCAAAACTTCAGCTCTACATCTGTATAGTTAGCTTTACATCAGCTCATTTACCTTGGAGTTGAACAAAGTTGTGGGCGTAGATTCTGGCAGGGCAGGAATTTTCGAGACACGCAAGCTGAATGGCTCATACAAATGGAAAAGGGAGCGAATCACCCGGGCACGTAAAGAGCACATCCTGTCAATACAGTCAGGCTGGAGACGGAACGGCAGGTCAGTATCAATCTTGTAGTGCCTGTGAGAGATGGAAAGTGAAAGGGGTGGGGAAACATAATGTCAGTTTACTACATGACTTTGCTAATTCATTGGACTACATTCATTTTTACCGTCATTAAATGTCATATGGTCCTCAATTTTACAATAAATCATGAACATGACGTGTGTTTTTCATTCTGACCATGTTTGTATTCTTTTTTTCTTTTTTTTTATGTTTTAAAAAAAAATGACTGAAGTGAAAGCATGGAAGGCAGAGACGTGAGTCAGCAAATTAAACAGAATACACAAATAGTTTTATATTGGGCCTTCAAGAGCAGAGATCACTTTCAAGTTTTTTCTGATTAACTTAATACAAAAGATTGTCTGTTCACTATTGACTGGCACACATTTGATCAATAAAAGCACCCCACCTTCTGTAGAGCCTGGTCCAAAAAGCTGCAGTGCAAGTGACTATCCAGGCGTTCCTACAAATTAGAGCAAATCTGCACACATCCTCGGGCCGAATGTAGGAGGCGAGCATTAACCAAATATCCACTGGATACTCCCCCCCATCACTGCTCTCTGTGAAGACAACATGCAAACATCACAGTAAACCCCTTTCATTTTCAACTCATTCCTCTATGTGCATACTTGAAACATATAATACCCTTTCTCCTCTTGTTTTTCTTTTTGCGGGACACTTTAGCTTCATGTTCTCCTTCTTCTTCTTCAGGGTCTAAGTCATCACTGCTGTCCAAAGCATCGGCTGTGACACCCACTGAAGACGAGAGGACCTCCTGTACAGCACCCTGAGATGCTTCCAGGCCGCAGAGTAATTTTACTGAAACACACAGTGTTGAGTTAAACACTTGAATCATCTGTCAAAACGTGCACAAGTAACACTGTAATATCAAACCATTAACCTACAGAAATGTCTGATGCACATTAGTTTACCTTCTTTTTCAACTGCATTTGCAACTGCCTTTTTCACCCTCCCTGACTTCACAACGGCTGGGTCGGCATCAGCATAATCAGAAACAGTCACTATGAAAAACAGACGGATTTTCTAATAATTATACTGTTACTAGTCATATTTATTTAAAATATATCAGCATAAACCAGCTCTGACCACTGCTGGCAGTAAGTCATATGACCACTACTGACAATAAGGTATACAACGTACAAACAGTCATACCTTTAGCTAATAACGTTACCAGAAAACAAACACTAAAAGGTGACCGTAGCAAGTCCCTCACTTTTAACTATAAAGTAGTATAACACTTGAGTCAAATCATTTAATTTCGAGGAAAACAATGTCCAGCGGTCTGTGGAGTGCTAACAGTCGGCGGGCTAACGTTAGCTTGCTGGGTAATGTGAAAGTAACCTACCTGATTCCGAACAAACGTCCCCTGCCTTAAATTTCAGCCGTTTTCGGTTCCCTTTCTTGGGCATGTCGACACCAATGATATGTGAACGCTTAACGGGCCTGTGGATCCTGCCATGTCTCTATGGCAAGTTGTGGTAGAGAGAAAGAAAGAAAAATGAGAGAGAAATTGAAAAATGTTCCACCAGGATCTTCAGCCATCATGGAATGACGTGTCGTTGCAAGTATCGCGAGAGTATCGTTGACGTTTATTTTCTCTGCTGCTTTTCTACCATCTGCTGGTCATTGTGAACATTAAAAAAATTTCTCGTGACCAAAAGTGAAGTAAAGTTGGTCTATTCCAGGGGTTCCCAAACTTTTAAACCCGCGACCCCAAAAATAACGGTGCCAGAGTCTGGCGACCCCCACTATCCCCGGTGGTGACTGAAACATAAGAAAACGTGCGCACAGGACGCACGCACTAATAGGCGTATCCAAACACGAGCATAACGACAACACAAAAGAACAGAACAGCCTGACCACCATGATATGATTTTACATATAACAATTTACTATAAGACAAAAGCAGAATACGTCAGTCAAATAAAACTCCATGTAATTTATGAGTGAACATTGTTCAAACTTTTTTTTTGACACAATACTTTAATTTCCATGTTAGCAGAAGAATATCTCAGTCAAAGTAATAGCCATAAACTGTAGCACTGAGTAAACATGTGAACATTGTTGCCGTGCATATTTACATTTTGGGAATTACTATGTGTCAGCGTTAATCTCATCTACTGAGATGGGTGGGCACTATGTCCATTTCAACTCGCGCAGTCCATCAACTTTCCTCTTGAATGCGCGGATGTTATCATTCAGCGACATGATGCTTGTGTTTTCACCTTGCAATGACATGTTAAGTCCGTTCAGTCTGTCAAATATGCAAGACAAATATACTAGCCTTGTTAACCAGGGTCAGTCAGGTGGTCCGCGAGCTGGGACCCATGCTCCAACATAAATAAACGCACCTCGTCCCGCAGTTCATACAGCCGGCTGAGAACCCTTCCTCGGGAAAGCCACCTGACTTCTGTGTGGTACAGCAGGCCCTGAAGCTCCGATCCCAGTTCGTTGCAGAGAGTGGCGAACAGCCACTTGTAAGACTCTTGCTTTTAATCCTATATTTTCCTCAGCATTGCTGCAGCACCGTATGTACACACAGATGCACTCATCCCAAGACAGTCCCTCTTATTTTAGTTTGTTGTCAAGTTTTGTGAAAATGTCCTCGCCTGTGCACTTAACCTCCAGCGGGGTGCAGAACAGCATGTCCTCGTTAAGTTTTCCCTCAAAACGGTATTTGACGAAAACAAGCAGCTGGTCAGAGTTTGATACATCTGTGGATTCCTCTAACTGCAAAGCACATTTCCTTTTCTTCACTCTGTCAATCAGCTGACACTTTATGTCCTGGGCCATGTCCGTGATGCGGCGGGATATGGTCCCGTCAGACTGCTTCTAGCTCCCGCGCCTGTTTATCCCCATGCATTGTCCGACTCATAGCAGCAGGTTTTATTAGGGTTTCCCCGATTGTGTGTGGCTTTTTTGCAATTAAATATGCCACCTCATATGATGCCTTTTGAACCAGAAGTCGATGGCCTTTCTGTCGGCGGATCTCTGCTCTCCTCTGCTGCCTTCTCCGCTGGCCTCTCTGTCTTTGGTCGGTATTAAAACGTTTCATATTGAAAAATAATGTCCTATAATCTTAAAGACTAGTATATTGATTTGGGCTGTTCGGAGGAAATCTTCACACTGACATGTGTGTGTGTGTGTGACGTCTGTGATGTCTACTGTGGCGCTGTAAAGTGACCTGTCACCTGCAAATGATACTGTCGTTAATCTGTCGTAATCACCTCAGGGGTCACGTCGAGAGGATTCTGAAAATCATCTCACAGTGCTGTGTTCAGTGACCTATGTAAGTATTTTGTGAATGTGCTGCAGGCCACGATTGCTTGACTGTTGACAACATTGTCACATTGTTGTCAAGGCCTTTAAAACTCAACTGCACAGAGCCACATCTCCTATAGCAAATTCCTATGACACTAAAGCTAAATTAGTTTGAGCTATTAGTAAATATTAGTATAATATTAGTATTGGTATTAGCTAAATTCAGTTAAAAGAAAACAAAAAAAAACAGAAGTGATACTTTAACCTCCGGACATGAGAAATAACACCCTGACAAATAAGTAGTCTGCACACTAATTGTCTTTTCTTTTCCAATTTTAGAGAGGGATCGGAGGAATTTTCAGGAGAAATTAGGTTCTTCTCATTTGTGGCCAGAGCTTTCATAAATCCCTTAACTGTCTGAATTTCGGGTACGTAGCTCCATTATGGTCTAATACCTTATGACCACAAGCCTATGCATTGTCCCAGTCCTTCTGGTAACACAGAATATTGATTTCACCTTGAAGCAAATCAATTTATTATGATTTTCTCCAGATAACGCAGTTGTTTCACGTATCAACATCTCTTGTATCAATAGCAAGATCTATTCTCATCGTTACTAACCCAACCTTCAACTGCACTAAGTAGGTCGGCCATTAAAATCAAATCTCACTTGCCAACTGCCCTTCAGCAATTTGGCCTAAAACTGTAATAAACTCCACACGAAAAAACCCTCTCTAATCTCTACACATAAAACTTCCCATGCTTTTACATAATTGCCAAACACAACCCCACTCCACTACTATTCAGAGGGAAATATTGTATTTTCTATTCCACTACATTATGTTTGATACATTTAGATAGGCTACTAGTTACTTTGCACATTCAGATTAATACAGATTAAAGTATTATGTATTTTTATAAGGTACAATTGTATTGATCTTGTGATGTAATTCACAAGCATTATACCTGAATGTATTTAAAAAAAAAAAAATTATAATCCCAATCTTTTTTAGTTGTAACATTGAAATAATGTACATAACAATGCATCAATCATTATAATTCAATAATATAAATAAAATATATATTATTCTGAAATAGACGATTCTGCATGATGAATATTTTTGACTTTTTGTGTTTTAAGTATATTTTGATGCTAATACTTCGTGGGACAAATAAAGGATTTCTGATTCTGATTCTGATTAAAATACAGAAAACATCAAGTGAAAGTCAGATTCAGCCACCAGGTGGCGACAAATAACCATCCATGTTTAAAATATAATTAATTGAAAATCTAATTTGTGATATTTGTTATATAATGGAAATAATAAGTAGATGTTGAAAATAGACAACAGAATACAAACATTTTATCCAAAAAAAATGATTCATTTAATTTGCCTTAGTTAAGTAAATTATATCCTTTTTCTTTCCATGCCAATTTCTTTCAACTTATTTCATTTGAAATGTTATTTTAATTAATTAAATGATTATTTTTATCAAATTCTTATGACTTTTTTTAATGACATCCACTTTACACTCCACCGCAGTCAAAACCCTGCAGAATTTGTTTATATTATACAATATATTACATATTATATTATATATTATAATTACAGTATATTATACAAATCTGATCATAGTTTGGTCAGTCATAATTCAGCTCATCACTTTCCAATGTAGGCTTTTAATCATTTTCTATTTGCACTGAACTGAGATTTACATTCAGTCACACTTTTACTGTTGATTTGAGCTAATAAGAAATGTGGGGATATATTGCCACTTTGGGGCTTTATGACAAAATCCTCCCTATCTTTAATGTGTCTGAAGAATTCGAGAGAAGCACAGTGACTTATTTTTTACACATACACTTATTTTGACAGGAAGCTACTTCCAACAATGGAAAAAACTGTTTTTGCAGCTGTTTTTTATTATTATTCCTGTTACCACATGTATTGTGGCCTACTCCGTACTGCCGCAAAAGAATGCTTGTGAATACATTAAAAGATTATATTCATCATGTTAAATCGAGAAACATTTAAGTTGTTGTTCTTTAAACTTTTACATTGTTCACACTTTTGAGACTAACTTATTTTGAACTGGCAAATAAACACTGTCAATGGTGTCTGATAAAAATAAAAATACAAATAAAAGGCTTCTGTCATAAAAATGCTCCCCTGGACTCCTTCATCTTTTTAAGTAAAATGGATTTGTTCCATTCAACCACACTTATGCTGAAGTGTGAAACACTATATTCTGAAACACACATAGCCTTGAATATGAAGATATAGGACAGTATATGCAATTTTATATTAAGATATGTAAGGACAGTTCACTGGGAGTCAAAAGAGAGCAACATGCCTGTACTCCAATTAATGTGAGCAGTTAATTGTCATTATTATAGCACAACACTGCATCAACAAAAAGGTAGCTCTTGATCACTGGCACTGGCACAGTGTATGGTGGATATACTTCAGGGCCTTGGTCTTGTGGAGTAGATGGTCACCAAACAATTTATTGCCCAGCCAAATTGTGTATTTATAATCTTAAAATTCATTTCAGATCCTGCAGGGTGCGCTGCTCACTCTTAACTCACAACCTGCCTCTGTGGCTTGGTAAAATGATGCCTTTAGAACGCGCATCATGTCTCAGGAGCATGCACGCGCTTAGTGGTGCTGATGTGAAAAGTTAATTACATGATTTTACCAGTTAAGGGTCAAGTCTGTGCTGACTGGAGAAGCATGATACTGGTGCAGAGTTTAGAGATTATGCTTTGATGTTAGTGAGCTAATTCCAGTCCTTTGTTTTGTACGCGCATGTGGTGCAAAACGCTATATAGGCTGAACGCTGGGAGTTGGTCCCTTGTTTTCAGAGCTGTAGCCTGGTAGTGACAACTGCAGATTCCCCTGTATGTGTGTGTGTGTGTGTGTGTGTGTGTGTGTGTGTGTGGGAGGAGGAGGAGTGAGCGTTGGTTCGGTGGCGGTGTGTGGAGAGATGGAAGCGGAGAAGGCGGATGCAGATAAGACTCGCTCTCACTGTCCCCAAGACTGAGAACGCAGATTTAACGTATCCTCTCGGATGTTTTCTCCGGTTTTTTTTTATTTCCCTGCCAATATGCTATGATCTCCGTCGTGCTCGCGGGCACCACCCCTCAAAACGTACCCGTCTATCTCTGAGCTGTCAATCATATCACGCCGGGAATTCTACATGTGAGTGCATGGCGCGCCGGGCAGGGCGGATCTGCTCACGGGGTGCAACAAACGCCGGTTAATATGGATGAAAGGTCAACCATCATCTCATCATTTCAATCACTCTGATTAGGTAAGGCAATATAAAGCTTGAGGATGTACGTTTGGTGCACGAGAAATGTAATGCAATGGGAGTAAGGCGCGTAGCTACGTTTGCATTGGCCGTCCGTTGCTGCGGGGCGTTAATAGGCCCTTTTATCAATTATTGTAAATCTGTTTATCAGGTTTGTAACCCGTGTATATCCCCTTCTTAATCCCGACAGCGACACTGTCCTATAGCGTTGCCCAGACCACAGTGCTGGGAAGATGATGTGCGAGGTGATGCCGACCATCAACGAGGGAGACTCGGCCGGTCCTCCCAGAGGCACCGGCAGCGTCCCGAACGGCTCGGACCAGGAGGCCAACTTCGAGCAGCTGATGGTCAACATGCTGGACGAGCGGGACAAGCTGCTAGAGTCCCTTAGGGAGACTCAGGA
>NC_041359.1:12192612-12205112 GCF_900634415.1 Cottoperca gobio | reverse complement strand
GCTCACAGTTTAAAGCTCTGCAAAGCTCCCTGTGACTGTGTGACAACATAACAGTCTGGCACCTGTTATCTTGTCATTTGGTCAAAATGGAGATTTGGTTTTGGAGTTACACATGTCAAAATATGTATTATGGTATATTGAGATTAATTGCTGTAATTCTATAAAAGAATAAACTGTAATGTAGTGAAGTAATGATAAATGACACATTGGTGTGAGAGAGCCTTGCTCTCACCCAGATAAAATGACTTGAAGAGAAGGATGTTCGGTAAATAAAAACAGTTTAATGGTGTGTCACTGTAGCCTTTTCCACTCCAACACAATCTCTCTCATAATGTGCGGGACATAAAGGACGTGGTCAGTTAAGATGTCTTTTGGGATCCCAACTCGGGAGATAATATGAGGGTTTCATCCTGGGACTGTCCGGGTGGAAAGTCCTCCACAGGACGCACCCCTTCAACGGCGTCCGCTTCTTGTTCCACCATAGCTTTCCCCGCTAGCTTATTGAACCCCTGCCAATTTCTTCCCAAAATCAGGGGGTGCGTAAGGCAAGTACTAACTCTGGCCCTTACTCTATGCTTTTTCCCCCTTAAAGAAATGGCCAGTGTCACCACCGGATACTCGTGAATATTACCATGCACACACCTTAGCCTCACCCAAGATGTTTATACCAAAGCCCCGGGCCGAACCGGTTTGCGTACAACCAGTGTCCAATACAGCCTGGTGGATAGCCCCCTGTTTAGATACAGTATGTCCCTTCCGGACCGGGGAAGGAGTCCGACCTCCATGAGCATGCATTCGAGCAAGTTGTGGACTGGTACCTGTAACTTTCTTTGGTACCAACTCGGTCGAGGCTAAACGGGCTGAGCCGATACTAAAAAGGTGGGGTTAAAACACTGCAGACCACTGATTGGTCAGAGAGAATCATCACCAGCACGACACATGACATCCTGCACAAACATGACCAAGACTTCTTTTTTAAATGGCAGCCGAGGTGAACATAATCAAATCAAATCAAATCAAATTTATTTGTATAGCCCAATATCACAAATTATACATTTGTCTCAGTGTGCTTTACAGACTGTACAGGTTACGACACCCTCTGTCCTTAGACCCTCACACAAATTAAAACTTCCTAAAAGAAACCCCATAATTAAAGGGGGAAAAAATGGAAGAAACCTCAGGGAGAGCAACTGAGGAAGGATCCCTCTCCCAGGACGGACAGACGTGCAATAGATGTCGTGTGTACAGGATAAACAACATAGTACAAATACAACATTTGACAGAAAATGATGTTGTGTTGAAAAAGAGAAAGTTTGGATGAATCCAGGAAAATGTCAATAAGGCTTCCCGGTGTCCAGCAGGACCAGGGCAGCAGGCGCAGCCACGATTCCTGATCCTGACGTAAACTTTATCAGAGGCAACCTGCCACATGAGACACAGAAACTCCAGGGATGATGCCCCGGATGATGAGTTAGTAACATACATTTACATAAATGCATACAGAGAGAGAGGGAGGTGAGGAGAGAGGGATGGGAGGAGAGAGGAAGAGAAGGAGAGCAGGGAGGTGTCCCCCGGCAGTCTAAACCTATAGCAGCATAACTAGGGGCTGATCCAAGGCAAACCTGAGCCAGCCCTAACTATAAGCTTTATCAAAAAGGAAAGTCTTTAGCCTGCTCTTAAATGTGGAGAGTGTGTCTGCCTCCTGAACACAAACTGGAAGCTGGTTCCACTGGAGAGGAGCTTGATGGCTGAAGGCTCTGTCACAGCGGTTTCATGCAGCGTTGTTACGGCGATCAGCTGATCACTCTGCGTACACTGAGGGGGTACTATCTGCAGTGGAAAATGAAAGAGAGAAAAGCACCTGGTACCAAAAGTGGACATTTAAGAACTATGAGGAATACAGTTTGTTTACTTCATGAAGATGTCAGCCTAAAAAGAACTGTCACCTGTGTTTAAATGTATCAGTTCAGGCCTAATAAAGGACAACAAAACTGATCATACACCTTAATCAACCCCAGTATTGCAATGAATAAATTTATGGGCTTATTGTAATACCCCCATTCCTATTATATGGTCTTTTTTTTTTGCTCGGCCAATAGAGAGAAGGGTATTTCATACTACTTCTACAAGGGCTGGAGGAAGTGAGCCTTGCGGTCTTGGTACTCAGCCATCATAGTTACTGTACTAGAGGTGTGTTTTGCTTACCGGTACAGTGTGTGTGTGTCAAAGCTAATATGCCACACTGCAGAGGATGGAGGAAGAGCTTCAATGTCCCCCTGTACATGACACACACACACATTCAGCAAGGTACAATCCCTATTCCTCACATCTGCACCCATCCACATACAAATAATAACTCACACACACGCTGCCCCTGTTTTCTTAAATGTCAACATGCTATGTCTACTTGTCGTCCTGATGTATGTGTGTGAGCGAGCATGCCCACGGCGAGTGTTGCTTATGCATGGATGGCTGAGGCAGCTTTGTGCACCATGATAGGAGAATATTGAGGAGGGTGGGTGAAGTCAGTTGAAAAATTACCACATCTCATTGGTCTGCTGCTGAAGTCCAAATCTTATGCTGCGTGTTATGTAAGCAACAAATACTGGAATTTGGGTTGATGTAGTGGAAAGTGGAGCATGAAGTGAGCAGCTGAATGTCACCAAGAAACCCCTTAAAATAAAAAGGCAGTCAGAGGGAGAGAGAGAGTATGAGACTGAAAGAAAGAGAGATGGCAACGTTCCTGCGGACTCAACCGAGAAGGACATCCCATCTCAGTGTTTCCCCTACTATTGTCTTGGAGGGGCGCTGCGCCCCACCAACGGAGACCCGCGCCCCGCCTGAAATTCAAGGTGTTATATTTTTTTTCTCTGAAAATATTTAAAAAAAACATTTTTTTTATTCACAACCCACTTTTCACATTGACAGGTGCTCTTTTATTAAATAAACTAAACATTTATGCTATTGATCTAATTTATGTGCACGTTTCAGTTGTACTGTCTACTTTTAACTGCACCAAACCGTAGCTTATCATCAACCATGTCCAATCTTTCTTTTTAAGGATGGTTTTGGCCAAGGGGAGATAAACAGAGGGGGAGAGGCATGCAACCAAAGTCCCCAGTTATCGATTGTGCTTATCAATCATATTCTTTATCAATTCCCTTATTGGTTCCTGATACATTTTCTGAAGTAGGCTCTGCACAGGTTTTCTTAGTGTTTTTTTTACGTCAACTTTGGACAGACAGATCCATAATGTTCAATAGAGAAAAAGACAAACTTAAATGACCCCAGAAGAAGTAAGAAGTGAATCTAATTAACAACATATCCGACTCCCAGCAGCTGACTGACTTCACACCTCTCTCTCTGTGTGTTTCTCTCTGTCTCCTGGATCCATCTTTTTCATATATGGTCATCATTTCTGTCACATGGATTGTCTATGTTGTATTGTTACTATGTTGTTTATTCTCAACACACGGCATCTATTGCACATCTGTCCATCCTGGGAGAGGGATCCCTCCTCAGTTGCTCTCCCTGAGGTTTCTTCCATTTTTCCCCCTTGAATTGTTGGGTTTCTTTTGGGGAGTTTTTACTTGTGCGGTGTGAGGGTCTAAGAACAGAAGGTGTTGTATGCTGTACAGTCTGTAAAACCCTCTGAGACAAATGTGTAATTTGTGATATTAGGCTGTATAAATACATTTGATTTGCTTCATCCCCTCCTGCTGCATCACGACAGCTTTACATGATCTGTCAGTCTCTTTTCCTCCACTTCTCAGCAGTTCACTCCTCTATGTTGTCCCGTCTTGATTCAAGCACACCCAAAAGCTCAGACGCGCTCAGGCCGGCTCCTGGCAAGGGCTTGTGCACAGCTTTCGGGCCCCTGAGCACTAATGGATTATTAGTGTGCAAAGCTAGCTCCCCCACGCTGCCCTGCCACACCATGGCTTCTGCGCTCCATCTCTCAGTAGCATCCATCCTTCGCTCCCTCCATCCCTCTGCCAGTACCATCTGGCTCTCAGCACCAGGCACATTTAGCTCAGCCGGGCGCCAATTTGTCCCCCTGGCTGCATGGGAGAGTGAGGGAAGGAAAAGAAAGTGTGGGAAAGAGAGATAGATATAGAGTAAAATTTAGCAAAGAGAGACAGAAAGAGAGTCAGGCGGAAAAAAAAGTGGAATCAAGCGTACCTGACGATCCCCAGCAGTGAGGGACATGCTCTGGTAATGGGGAGAATGAACAGTCAGTGTGTGTGTGTGTGTGTGTGTGTGTGTGTGTGTGTGTGTGTGTGTGTGTGTGTGTGTGTGTGTGTGTTCCCGCTGCTTGATAATAAGGGCAGAGTGATTGGAGTTGCAGGACCACCAGAGGGGATGGCGAGAGTAATGAAGGAGGGAGGCAGAAAAGGACAGAATGAGAAAGAGGAGGCGGAGGAGGAGCAAGGGGATGTGAGATGAAGTTTTCCAGCCAGCAGTTAAGCCCACAGCGGCCCTGCCATGTCTAACATCTACACTATTGGAACTCTGTCAGTTCGCTTTCCCTCCTGCAACTTCCTCAGAATGGAAGACAAGGCATTGGTGGGTGGGAGAGGGTTCATGTACAAGAAAATACATGAACACAGCCCCTCTCACCAAAAAACACATAATCACACTGAAATGCAAACACACACAGGAGTAGGGGGGGACATCTTCTAGACCCCAGACTTAAGCAGCAGCAGCACAGGCTGCGGCATCAGAAGCTAAATCCCCTGCTGGACCCTTAAAGGGATTTAAAGAACTTCAAAATGCTTCATCTGTTCCATGAAATACAGCTTGTCACTGTCTTACAACATAGCACATACCCCCCGCTGCTGACTGTCAATAACACCCGCACATACACACACACTCACACACACACAGAGCGTGGCGGTGCAAGTGAAATGCAGGATTTGGGAGAAGTACGCAGTGGTAGGACAAATATTGCTGTACATTATGTAGCTAATGGCTCCCGTGAAGCATATATTTCTCTGGGAGCATCGGCATGTTATGTGAATAGGCTAAGGAACACATCATACCTTTATGTGTGTTTATCTTCATTTGTTTAATCATTTGTGTTGAATTGGTTTCAGGATACGGATCATAAATCTGTTGGTGACATTTACCCATAATAGTAAAATGTTAATATTATTGATATTTGTCTACATTGGTTGCCTTTATGAACTCTCATGGTTAAGCGGCAAACATGTGGGTGATATGGAAAGTATTTTTCACGTGGTCTACAATATGTTTTTAATTCAAATGAATCTCTGTCGACTACCAATATTGAAACTAAATAAAGCCTGAGTTAGAATCGATTTGTAAAGAAGAAAATCGTTTTCTTCATAAATTGGCTCATTATTTAACTTCCATTTGTTATAAAATAATTTTACTCCCCTGCCAAGTCGTAGACACAGATACCAGTGGCACCATGTGACGGCCTAATAACTCAATTCATGGGGCAGAGCGACATGAGAAGATTAGTTTCACCAAGTAACCTGCATTAACGGATCTTTTGCTCTAGTTATCACAGTTGATGTGGCTAATGTGTTTTGTAATACAGTTAGCTCTGCAGAGTCTCATGATAAATATCTGTGACACTGTAACTATGCATCACCATTTATATTACACATAGTCATTCGGTCCATTGTTAATACAAAAGCATTGATGAGTTCAAATGCCACAATCTAAACCACTTATTCGGAAATGAAAACATGATGTAACATAACCAAAGTGCTGGGAACGAGGAATGATACAATGAGTTTTGGGAAAAGTTTATATTCACTTCTGTTTTCAAATCGGTCTAGATGTGCAGGTTAAACTTTGTTTTTCTTCTTCTTCTTCTTCTTCTTCTTCTTCTTCTTCTTCTTCTTCTTCTTCTTCTTCTTCTTCTTCTTCTTCTTCTTCTTCTATTGAATCACCTTTGCTTTAAATGCAGGCATACAGAGTGCACATTTGTTTAAAATGTTCATGTATTTGATGAATAACACGGAAGATAAAAGGGACCCAGGCTGTAAAACATAGAATATGATTATTGCCTCGTACTTAATTAGTTACTCCTGGTGAACAGACGCTAGAGCTATTGATTTTTTGCAAAAGAAAATGGTCCAAATGATGAATTGCCCACACAGACTCAGCACTTCCCGGTATTCTAAGTGTCCAACTGGGCTGATACGTCACACAAACACACACACACGTGCATAAACACACACAGAACCCTCAGACTTGGATGTGTCTCATAGAGAACGATGCATGTGCTGATGTTAGCCAGCTCAGAGAGCCATCATGGCTGGCCTGACACCAAAATATTCTGTGTTCTGAGGATAGGCTTTGATAAATACATGATCACATACACCGACTTTACACTATTGAATAGACCCTACCTGAAGCAGACTTCACTAAGTACATACTGAAGAAACTAATAAGATATTTTTGGTACATCCACAGAAAGTCTCGTCTCTGTATTAAATCACGACTCGTTTATTCAGCACCACCTACAACAGTTCTCAGTTGCAGTCTGTTATTAATTTGCTCCATTCACAGATGTGTGGGTTGGTGCAGACACTCAAACAGTTGTACACACACACACACACACACACACACACACACACACACACACACACACACACACACACACACACACACACACATAGACACACACACACAAGCTCTATCCCTGTGTCTTTGAGTTTGAGCTTTTTATCATCTTTGGATTGATTAGTTTCTGTGTCTCCTTGTTTCCCTGCGAAGCACAAGAACCTGTTGTTTTAGATGACTCCATGAATACACCCGAGTTGACTCAGTGAAGATCCAATATCCATATTAAGATTACCAACGCACTGATATGTTCCCTCTCTTCAAAGTCTCGCTCCCCGCCCTTTCTTCCCCGCCCGTCTCACTTACTGTCTATCTCTTGCGCTCCCTCGCTGTCTGTCTTATCAGTGCTGATGGCTTTAAGCGTGTGTGCTGAGAGGTCTATTAGTTAGCTATCGTTATGTCAGATAATGCTTCATATCTCTCTGCCCGTTCACTGTACTTGCAGCTTTGCTCTGACTGCATGAGATGGGAGCACAGCCACTGGGATATGAACAAACCTCCACGTTCTTTGAAATATATATATATATATATATATATATATATATATATATATATATATATATATATATATATATATATGTTTGGATGCAGCTTGTGATTGATTTGAGTCTCTTGTTGTTAGCTTGATGAATAAAAACTGGATGAATCTCAAAATGCTGTTTAAGGGTCATTAACATATCAAGTGGAAGTGTATGTGTGTATATGTCCTGTAGCAATAGTGTGTGTGCATTGAATTATTCTAAATCAGCTCAATGAACTAGGTCTTTACATCTCCATAGTAGCCTGAGAACATTATATCATGTTTACATGAGGATATGCTTAGATGTGCGTGTGTGTGTGTGTGTGTGTGTGTGTGTGTGTGTGTTTTACTATTACTATCAATTGTACCAAGGAAATATTGTTTTGTGATTGTGTTGTAAAGTCCATGTACTTCATCTAATTACAACGCTAATAGCCCGGACCGCTCACACATCTTGTAATTGCATGAATAACTGAGACACACACACTCACTGTCATCTCCGTGGCCAGCTCTGTCTGTCGATGATGAAGGTCAGTAAGCATTGTGGTGCCCCATTAGAATAATGGGGGCTGTGACGTGGCCTGCCCCAGTGCAAGAAGAACATCATTCACACTTAGCTGCTTTCTTCTCTCTCTCTCTGTTGCCGTATGCCCCGCACCGTCTCTTCTTGCCCTCAATTCCACACTCCAATAGCCCTTTCATTTACTCATGCTGACTCTCACCAACTCCGTCTCTCTTGCACAGACACACACACACACACGCACACAAACACACACAAACACACAATTAGACTTCAAATACACAAACACAGGCTCAGCGTCAGTGACACTTATATGTTTTTGAACCCCTCGAATTTGGTTTAAACCTCAAGCAGTGCATTGTATGTACCGTAACAGTAGAGGATATAAGCAAAGACTATATGTGCACTGAGAAATGCTTGTGACTATTTAATTGGAAGCGGCCGGCGGTATATGCGATTGGAAATGGCCTAGACACCTGTAGTCAACGGCAATCTGTTTGACTTCAGATTGATGGCAGCGCTGTATGTTTGCTATTACCATACAGTACATTGGGTCTGCCTGGACTTCTTGAAGTTCTTTTCATTTTCACGATTTCTTTAATATTGTAGTGTACGGCACAGTGTCTTTGTAGGACAAACAGTGCCAGGAAGCATGGCTACTCTTAGAAAAGTTTAATTTACTCACAGATAAGCTTCATTATTTGAGTACAGTTTGTGGTAGTTTTGTATGTAGTGTTACTGTAACAATTATCAATTCAATAAGGAAATATGCTTAGTTTGGTTTATGAATATTTAGTGTATATTATTATGCATCTGGCAAATAATGGGTATATTAACTTATTCTTTCTGTTGGAGGAATTCAGATAGTATATGTAGAATACTTTCTCAATTGCAGATTCTTTACTGTATAACTTAGGATCTGTGTGGTGGATTTTTGATTTGTTTTTAAACCGTGTTACTCAAGCTGCCATTAGAAGCCTATGAAGATGTAAAAAAGGGTCAGAGCTTTTTAGAAAGCTCTCAGATCCTAATGGGGCTCTCAGTTAGTGCTTTATTAAATGCAGGTGCACAGAAAAGGGCAAACACTCAAGTGTATGCATGTAAAAGATTGTGCTAATATCAATTGAGAGACAAATATACACAGTGTGTTGTCTCTGTTTTCTTTTAATAAAACGCTAAAATTTTTGTCTGTCAGTTTGGTATTGTCAGATAGCTCTAAATAATACGATACCCACAAGCTTCAGCCATCACGAGTAAAGTTGAGTTTACAGCAGAACTTTAAGCTCCCCAACCGAAATTCTGCCCCCCCCCCCCCCACTCTTTTATACCTTTTCCTTTCTTAATTTTTTACTAATTTTAACAATTTACAATGCAGCATTGTATGTAACAGGGAAGATTGTGGTTGTTGTTAAAACGTGTGTTATCTATTTTCAACAATGTATATCAGTGGCTGTCAGTTTGATTCTTGATATTCCTTGTGTCTCACGATGCCAAACAGCACAGCATGCATAACCTTGGCAAAAGAATGAAACACCTTTTAAACTTTCATATGGGAAACATAAGAATTACATTAATAATATTAGTAATGAGTCTGCTCAAGTTTAGTGAAGGTTGCTAAAAGCCCCTGTGGAAAGCTGTTTTAATTTTGACATCATTAAGCAAGTGTCCTCTTAATGAGAGAGGGAATGAGGCAAGACAGTTGTGAATGAGAGATGGACTGAGACAGAGAGGAAGTGCCTGTAGTTGAGTTACATAAAGGTCATATGAAGCTCCGCAGCTTGTATCAGACAGTCTCTCCTCCCATCCCCCCTCTTCACTTCCGCCGCCATCCTCCCTTACTCCTCTCCATCCTCTGCCTCTCCAGTTTCAGTCACATCCTTTTGTCATTGCGATCTGTTCATTTTTGCCTTCTCCTATCTGATCCTCAGTTTCCTCTCTGCACGTCTTGTTCTCTCAGCCCCCTCTCAGCTCTCTCAGCCAGTGCTGGCACGTCAGCATCTTGTGTCAGCAAGGTCTTCTCTTCTTTTCTAATCTCTTCTCTTCTTCCTCTCTTCTCTTCTTCTTCTTCTTCTTCTTCTCTTCTCTCTGCCATCTTGCATGAGCCGAGTAATGGGGGGGGCGGGGGGGTTTGACCCTCAGGCACCCACAGATCTGTACTTTAATTGGTCCAGATTGGCTGTGTACTTTCTGCCTGGGCGGTGGGTGCATTGTGGCATGTGCCACACACACACACACACACACTCACACACACACACACACACACACACACACACACACACACACACACACACACACACACACACACACACACACACACACACACACACACACACACACACAACTTTCTTCTTCAAGTTGAAGACTTCTATTTAATATTTCTTTCCCGTTCTCTCTCTTTTGAAAACATATCATCGTCTGTTCTGTAACTGTATACCGTTTCCACGATTGCTAAATTACAGTAATAGACTTCTCTGCTCGTAAACAACTCAACACACTGAAGAGCGAGGATAAGTGATAATAAGAGAATGCAGAAAGCAGGAAACAGTGTTTAATGGAGCCTGTGATGATGTTGCAATATCGATATCATCATGTGATCAAGCATATATTTAATGTAGGCACTGTACTGTTTTGATTCATCAGTAAGGTTTATTGTTCCTGCTGTTTTAACAAGCCATCCATCTTTACAGCCAGTTACAGATTAACAGTTAATGCTGCACAACTGCATTTGCTCTTGACTGGCAAACCTCCATAAACAGCTGCTTAAATCCTTCCAGTCTGACTGATTTAGAGCATTTTAAGTGACACACCCGGAGGAATGCCTGCACAGTTCTGCAAGCGAGATTACATTATTCATTTTCATTCATGAAAATAAGCTATCAGTTCTGCATTAAAAAAAAAGCATACTATTTTTGTCCAGATTTTTGAGAATTATAAAAGCTGTCGTTGCTGCCAATGTCAAATGACGGGCATTTATTATTACTGCAAGAGCATCAAAATTCGTCGTCAGGTTATTTTTATTCCTGTCATTTGCAAAATCACTTCTCCTCCGCTCCCCGTTACAAATGACATTTCATACCTGCGGTGCATCGTCATCACACGTTCACACTTACACACACAAACAGAAAGACTACACACAACACCCCCGGTGGGAATACACCACAGTTCCAGTTGGCTCTTGTTTAATGCTGACCCAACGGAATATATGTCCGTCCCTCCAGTGTTCCCCCTCACCCTGAGGGCACGCCGCCAACTAGTCCCACAATCACCCACATACATCTACACACAACATACATACTGTATATTCATCGATATGCTGCTTTGCTTCTGTCTGTCATTTCACCAACTCAACATCTCTGCTTGTCCGTCTGTTGGACAGTCGGACTCCATATACAGTGTGTGTGTGTGTGTGTGTGTTCATGTATAGACTCAGGGTTTTCTCTTTCCTCCTCAGCTCTCAAAGCACTGTCAATTCAGTCGCCATGGATACAGGGGGGAGGATGGAGAGGGAGGGGATGATCTTGACTTCCTGACACCTTCTGTCCCAAGGGACACCAACTGTCAGCAACTCCGTGTGCGTGTGTGTGGCTATGCGCATGTGTGCATGTGTACGCATATTTTCTAACATGTAATTAATATGAAGTATAAACTTGAACTGCCATGAATTAGCTTTACAATCTTAATACCAGGTGACACTTGTAAGTTAAAGCTGTATCTTTCTGTGTGTGTGTGTGTGTGTGTGTGTGTGTGTGGGTGGGTGTGTGTGTGTGTGTGTGTGTGTGTGTGTGTGTGTGTGTGTTTGGCTGTGAAGTTCCAACCTTGCTGGCTGCTTCTGATCGTCTGCCAAAGCTGAGCGGCTCAGTGTGTTAGTGGGTCTGGCTGAAGGACTATGTGGAGGAATCCCCTGTTCACTGGGACAGATAAAAGCAGATGGAACATTAGAGAACCAATCCAGGTACCCATCGACTATCGGTCTGACGACGATTTAGCCTCTAGGAGCAGCGGATTATATTTCAGGGGTTCCGGTGTAGCCAGCAGATATCAGGGCCAAGACTTCCTCTTCCGTGCTCCGGTCACTGTTTACAGTGCAATGAGCAACATGAGACGAGTGGAGTTGCGAGACGATGTCTATGATCGGATTGTTTCACAAGTAGCCAGTTTACACTCAGTAAACAGTTTTTGAGTTTCTGTGTCTCTCATGTGGCAGGTTGCCTCTGATAAAGTTTACGTCAGGATCAGGAATGTTGTATTTGTACTATGTTGTTTATCCTGTACACACGACATCTATTACAGTCTGTCCGTCCTGGGAGAGGGATCCCTCCTCAGTTGCTCTCCCTGAGGTTTCTTCCATTTTTCCCCCTTTAATTATGGGGTTTCTTTTAGGAAGTTTTTCCTTGTGTGATGCGAAGGTCTAAGGACAGAGGGTGTCGTATCCTGTACAGTCTGTAAAGCACACCGAGACAAATGTATAATTTGTGATATTGGGCTATACAAATAAATTTGATTTGATTTGATTTATTAGAATTGCTAGCTGATGGTTTCCGAAATTGCATTTCAGCCAATGTAGTCCGCCTTTTTTGCTCTCCACATGGACTGTTTACCTGCATGCAACCAAAGCCAGCTGAGACGTGATTGTCCAATACTACTAACCAGAACGCTTCCGATACCAAAATCTTGTCGCTTTGCCTACAGATTATGCATTTATATGCAGATATCTGTTTATGGAGATTAGTAGAGAACAAACAGGAAGTAGTAGATATACTGTTCTGGGTGTAATGCATGTTTCATCCTCTGTTTACTTTGTCCCATCACATTGGGCTGGGCAGTTAAGTCATTTAATGTTTATTGCAATCATGCAATGCA
>NC_041359.1:12147612-12187612 GCF_900634415.1 Cottoperca gobio | reverse complement strand
GGAGATTTGATGTAAATATCCAGATAGAAACATACTAGTAGGGGCTGCATGTAGAGTTAAGATGTGAACGCAGAGACAAACAGTGCCTGTTGTTTGCAATGTTTGTGTGCGCTGTGGTAGTAATAGGCTTCCCTCTGGGCTGACTGGGAACTTGAGGAGGACACGGTGAAGGAGACAGGGAGAGAGGTAAGCCGTGCGCTCCAACTGAGTGATGAGGACAGCGGGCAGGGGGGGGGAGAGACAGAGCTGACACAGGTGCTTTAGACAGGGCCAGAAGGGAGGAGGTGACACAGGAGACAGAAAGAAATGAGGAGAGCACCAGGAGGAGGAGCAAGAGAACGAGGTGATGAGGAAGGTGGGGATCTAGAAGGACGGATAAATCTTCACAGAGTGATGACTGTGTCTGATATCTGGCTAGCATAAGGAAACAGCAATGTGTGTATATACAAAGGCGTAACTTCCAAGTTGTCCCTGCTAGTTTTACAGTTGCAATTTGACTTAAATCTATGTTGCTCTCTTCAACTCTCATAATGAACATGAGTTTTGAGTTGACAGAAATGCAGATATGATCATCTAGGTCGCTTCAATTTACGCTTACAGCAGGATTTGTTTTGCCTGGGTTTTGCCTCTTAGCCTCCCCATCTTATTGGGGAAGCAGCTGGACACAGCCTGCAGACACTATTTAGGGCCTGAAAACGTCCTTCTACTCTGCATGTTTTTACAAAATAAATATGAAATGATTTGTCAATTAATCAATCTGTCAATCTGAAACTATTTTGATGTTTAATTGCTTGAGACATTTGTGGGATGTCTGTCAGCCGGTAGGTCCAACACTTTGGTCCCGACTGAAATATCTAAACAACTATGGAATTTCCTATGAAATGTTGTACAGTACTGAAATATTTAGACAACTTACCATTGGATGGAATACTAAAATGTCAGGATGAATTGTAGTAACTTTGATGATCCCATGACTGTTTATCTAGCACCATCATCAGGTCAAAATTGTATTTTGTCCAATACAAAATATAATACTGCAAAACAAATGGCATTCTCACCAGCCTCAGCTGTAGGCCTGTAGACTCTGTTCTAGTTCTAGTTAACATGCTAACATGCTAAACTAAGACAGTGAACATGGGAAACATTATACTTCAGCATATGAGCATTGTCGCTGTGAGCATGTTAGCATGCTGATGTTAAATAACATTTATTTTTACAAGTCACACTTGAATTGATAAAGGCGCCTGCAAATGACAAGGTAGTACACAATGTAAACCACGCTGATATTAGCATGCTAACATGCTCACTGCTGTGCCAAGGTACAGCCTTACAGAGCTGCGAGCCTGACTCTTGGCATTATCAGGCAAAAATGCCAAACATTTGCTGGTTCCAGCTTCTCAAATTAGAAGATTTATTGCTTTTCTTTGTCTTATATGATAGTAAACTAAATATTTTTTTGATTTTGTAATATAAGTCAGACTGTCAGATAAAACAATCCAATCAAAGGGGTCTCCTTGGGGTTTTTTGGGAAACTTTGATGGACAAGTTTTCAAATTAAATCTTTGCATGTGGTATTTATTTTTAATATATGTGGTTTGTGGTTAAAGATGCAAATGAAGCCTTATCTCAGTCTCAGTTCTCTATCACTTACACTAAAGGCCATTTTCAGTTAGTTTAATGTATTACATTAGTAATATATATGATTTCCAATTCTTCTGTTAAACTTATGAACATTTTATATATATATATATAAATAATTTTCAATATAATGTTGTTTGTTTGTGGCTCAGATTCAGTGTGCAGGCGTTGCTCTCTTTATGTGTGTGCATTTGTGAATGTGTTAGTGGTTGTGTATCATATGTGATAGTGGAGCTGGTGGGATGGGAGGGTTGCCCTCTGCTCCATGTTATGTTATGATGTAAAATGGCTGCTCTCAGTCGAGGGAAGGTTCAGCTGAGATTAGCAACGCTTGACAAAAATAGGAAAGAGAGGAAGAGCAAAGGAAGGGGGAAAAAAGGATGAGAGAGCAAGCATGGAGGAGCTGGGGTGAATAGAGTGTGAAAGAAGTAACCAAGTGTAGTTAGGCAGCAGAAAGAGAGAGACTGAGGTGAAAGAAAGAGAAAAAGGAGCGAGAGAGGAACTGTGAGAGACTGTCAGATCAAAAAATAGTCAGAGGTCTCCCACACTTCTGTGAATCCTGCTACAGAAAATGCTTGTTTGAATGTGTTTTTTTGTTTCTATCTCTGACATTCAGGATCTGCCAAGCTTGGCTCCCAGTGATGTCAAGGATGAGTTATCACCATACATGAATTCTGATTTCTTCTCTTGTCCCTCCTGTTTCTCATTCTTCTGAAGCATGGATAATTTACAACCAGTCAAACTCATCTCAGAGCGTCCTCTCTCTTTGGACACCACTACCTGCTCTAAAGTTGGTGAACTGGCCTCCTCACTTTTTCTGTGTGAAAATGCAGACATGACAACTTGGTTTCCTTTGTGTGAGCACCATGTGCTTCCAGTAGGGGTCTCTGTCTCACCACTAAAGCAGCTGGCAGCAGTGACCGGTGTGTTTGGGTACTCGGTGGAAGTAACGCTGAGGGTCGAGATTGCAGTGAGCCGCTGTCAGTTAATGGTGGAACTCACCACACAACCACTAAAAGATTTTTTTGATGTGTAGGAACTTGTCTGTCTCACTGATTCGTCTTCTGCTCTCTCTCTCTCTCTCCTGTGAATCCTGTTTCCTTGACAACCAGGTGCAAGAAAGTAAACCTGTGGGCAGGAATAATTTTCACTCTTTTCCTTTTCTACATTTATGCACTGCCACTCCCAATAGTTGTGATGTTGAAGAAGCATTTCAATATGTTTTTTACTGACTGCAGATAGATCATAGAATCGGTGAGTGGGTGAGCGCAGCGACAAATGAAGCTCAGGAGAATAGAGGGGTGAGAATTAATGAATGAATAAATAGGGGGAAAACGCAGAATGAAATTAATGCACAGTCAAATCAACTAATTAGACTCTGGCTCATATCTTAATCATAGAGGCACTCTACTATAACACACTTTTTGCACCCCATGCTAAAACACTTTAGCTGAGTCGTATGTTTAGAGGAATCTGTCTACTGTATATTGGCCACGTATGTTGATACAGGGTCAGCTAGTCCTTGGTCTGTTTAAATCAGGGGTGGGGAACTTTTTTCATGTCAAGGGCCATTTTGTTTTTACAACATCCTTCGAGGGCCATACTAATTATTGAACTCATAACCTCTGCAAACATTTTTAAGACGCAGCCCATTCATTTCATCTTTCTTTTATGCTAAATGCAAAAAAGCAACTTTTGTTATCCATGTATCTTTCTGTTTTATCAGAAATCCTTTATTAGTCCCACAACGGGGAAATGTATCTTGTCACGGCAAAAGAACATATGAAGTAAAAAGGCAGTAAACCATAATTAAATAATAAAAAATAATATAAGTACCAAGTGGTTGATAGAAAATAAAGTGAGTATTGCACATGGCAGTGATAATTGCACAGCAGTGGTGGAACAGTCTGTTCTTGGTGTGGTGGTCTACCTCTCTATCTTTCCATGTTTGTATGTTACGCTCTGCAGAGAGCTGCTTG
This sequence comes from Cottoperca gobio, assembly GCF_900634415.1. Classification (NCBI taxonomy): domain Eukaryota; kingdom Metazoa; phylum Chordata; class Actinopteri; order Perciformes; family Bovichtidae; genus Cottoperca; species Cottoperca gobio. The sequence goes on along the minus strand of NC_041359.1, from coordinate 12,183,995 downwards.
TTGGGCCAAACTCCGCCGAAGAGCGTTAACTTTATCCAAACGCACTCGTTCTTTACTCGTGCAGTTCGGCATGTTTTGTGCAGTAATGACGCTCGAGACTATTTCTCCTAGAAAGTGTGAAAGACATGCTGCGTTCGCTGATGTCAATGACAGTCTTGTTTAAAATTGAAGTTTTTTGATATGACGTGACCACGTGATGACACGTTTCGCTCGTGTTGTGTTCAAGGACCCTGACCTTGGCCAGGAAAAACAGTCAGTCGCCCATTTAAAATATTGCCGTCTAGTTTGTTTTGCTAGTGGATTTTCTTTGCGTGCGTCTTACGAATTACCTCGAGGGCCGGATCAAATGGTCTCGCGGGCCGTATACGGCCTGGAGGCCGGAGGTTCCCCACCCCTGGTTTAAATGCTCCAGCATTTTGTTCGAAAATTTAACAAAAATCAAAATTAAGCTTCTAAGTTGTACCATTTTGGTTTTAAAAAAACATTTGAACGGATAAAAAATATATAATCAATCAATCAAACGTTATTTATAAAGCACAAGTTACACATCAAATGAAACTCCATGTGCTGAATATAAAAAGAGTAATAAAAATAACAAGCTTCATTAAAAAAAAATGTTCAATGAATATAAGCTTAAATGCTTATATGAGTAAAATAAAGTACAATATAATAAAACTAATAAATATAATGTGGGTTATAAAATATCACTTACACCTGATGAAGAGCTTCATAACAATTATTTCTTAGTATTTCATTTTGTTACTTGCACCTTAGAATCATAAAACTAATGAACTAACTAAGTGTCTGGTGCTGGCTTGCGAAGCAGTATCAGGAAAATTGCAGGAAAATGCACTAATAATACTGAAATCAGCATTAAAGGGCACCCCAGGGATTAAGAATATGTTATAATATTTTGATCATGAAAATGTGACCCATTAATGTGGAATCAAATAAAACTTTGTGCCAAGTTTTCTACATTTCAATAATCAGGTCGGCCACACGTTTGTCATGGCACCAAAAACGAAGTGGTTAAGAATCACGAGTCAAATGACATCCATTACAGTGCTCCAGTCAAGTGCACGCGCTGTGAAATCCTACTGAGAGAGGAGGGACGAAACAGGCTGCCATTTATAAATAGAAAGAATCAGCGTGCACAATGTCATGCTCGAGGAAAAATGGATCTCTTGAATTTGTGTTGAGTAAGCACTGACTGGAGTTTTTATTAGGAGGAAATAGAGCGTTTAATTTCATGCTAATTCTTGGCATTAGTTCCAATTGTGACTTTAAAACTCCCTCTGAGTGCCTCAACTTTCATGTGCCTGTGCATGTGTGTGTGTGTGTAGCAATAGAGAACAGGTGGCCTGAGCCCCCAGCAGTCCTTGTCTAAACCCAGCCTTTTCCTTCCTATCAGCTGATCACTACGAGCCTCTCTGTCTCCTCCTCCTCCTCCCTGTGTCCTCGTCATTTCTGTCTCATTCTGTTTTCCACTCTGATCAAAATCATCCATGTTTACCTCAACCCCTGCTGTCTCCCTTTTTTCTGCCTGTCCCTGTTTATCCTTCTCCCTACCCTCTCTCTCTCTCTCTCTCTCTCTCTCTCCTTACCCCTCGTCCCTGCCTGTCTCTCGTTCCGGCTGCAGTTAGAGCAGACTGCGGAGGGCAGAGGGAGCAGCACAGGAATCTCATCTAGCCCTGCTGCATTCAGTGTCGACCAGGCATCAGAGGAACTAGCCCTCTTTTTCCATCGTCATCACCCTCTCTTCCTCGTCCTCTCTACCTGTTTCTCTCTCTCTTTTTATGGGGGGTCTGTTTGAGGGATCTGATATGTTTAACCTTCATCATGAACCCAACAGTGAAGATCCACCTTCTGAATGGGACCCACTTTAACACCTACATGTACCAGGTAGGGACTCAGCACCCGTACAGTTTGTGGATGTTACCGGTGAAGGATTGTCTCCGGCTCACATAGCTCTCTCTGTGGTCTCCACGTGTCCTTGCCTGAGTATTGATTTCAGTGCTGATGAGTCTTTTCTAGGACTGAGATATGGCCTCCTCTCCACCTCTTCCTCCTCCTTTCTCCTTTTCACCACCGTGCCTCAATCAAGCTGCGACCAATGATTAATGCTTCGCAGTGATGCAAAATGCGTATCGGTTCAGAAATGTGGGCACACCCCCTCCGCTAGGGCTTATCACGGGTTAGTTGCATGTTTTCCACCTCCAATTGTCCAAAAACATAAAAGAGATCTGTCATACAATGATGGGGAATTCTCTCTTTTTCTGTGACTGCTGTGCGTGCTTGGTTTACCGTATGTTTATTGCAGCCTGCATGAGAGAGACAGACTCTGCTGATGCACAACAAAAACTCTTTGTGTATCTCCTTTCATCCGAGCAGAGGACGTATTCCCCTCTCTTCCTTCGTCTCCTACTTAGTCCCTCTTCCTGGTGTAGGTTTTGTTTTTCTTTAATGAAGAATGAGAACATGAATGAATGAATGCTATTCTGGGCTCAGGCCTTCAATAGGCCCAGAGGAGGAGAGACAGTTGGAGAACTTTCAAGGAGGATTTGACACATTCTTTGCTAAACCATAAGGAAAGGATATTTTGAAAAACAGAAAGAGAGAGAGACATAGTTGACGTGTCGGCTGTGCAGAGAAAATGCTTTTGCTGCATCAATCAACTTTATGGCCAATACTCAGTGTATTAAATGACTTTTGACATGCATGTTTTTACAGTGATGGGTGATTGGGTTTTTGCCAGGTTTCATTTAAATCTCTTCAGAAGTGGTTAGAACTCCTCTAGATTCACTTATGTTTGGGATTTCACGTAGAAATCCCCTTTTTTCCAAGGTTTTCAGAGCAGGATTTACTCAGTTGTATTCATGCCGAGCACATTCGCTGTTGTGTTATCAGCGCTTCAGAAGTGAGTCCAGAGCTGGCACGGCTTCAGTCAGTCTTTGCGTTATGCCTAATGTGCTTCACTTAGACTCATTTGACTCACAATGATTATGCAAAAGCCTCATTTTACTGTCTCAACCAGAATGATCCCAAAAAATAAATAGTTTTCCTCTTTTTATTTACTTTCCATGTTTTGCATTCTGAAGGGAGAAGCTTTTAGAAAAGTTTTCAGTGAGAGTTGTTCCTCGAGTCAGGGCGGAGATCTGTCAAGTGCTGCAGTCAGGCTGCTTCACTCCCCGCCGGTCTCGAGAGCTGTCACACCATCATACAGAAGGAACATCTCTCTGCAGCTTCATGCATGTCTGTGTTTCAGCGTGTGCACCAGCATTGGATGTGCATCAGCGTTCACCTGATGAGAAGTTTGCATGCTGCTCAAACACTTCACTTCCCTAATGAGCTGTTGCCATGGCGAAGGCCGCAGTGTGCAGGGTGGCGTCATGGCAACGGATTACTCACTGCCTACTTCGGGCCAACACCCAGGCAAGGTGTGTGTGTGTGTGTGTGTGTGTGTGTGTGTGTGTGTGGTGTGTGTGTGTGTGTGTGTGTGTTTGTGTGTGGTGTGTGTGTGTGTGTGCATGTGCGTGTGTGTAACTGTTCTTGTGTGTGTAAGATTTGTCAGAGGAAGGTCGAGTCCACCTCGCTCTCTCTGCAGTGGTGAAGAGTTACAGAGCCGTGATATCTGAGTCTCCCCGGGGACTCACTCATTCTCCAGTCCCCGGCGCTGCATTCATCTTCAGTGTGGCACTCCTCACTGAATTACCGAGATTTACATCACCGTTAATTTAGTGTCTGAAGTGAAAGTAAAAACCGGCTCATTCTTCAGATCTTTGATGAGGTTTCTCCAACGATCATTTCTGTCTTTGTTTTAAGGATTACACTCCTGCATTGTAACAACTTCCTACAGAATCGCTCAAATAAACATTTTCTACCTTGTTTTCTGGGTCACAATACAGTGACGGAGTTTCATCAGTCAGACTTTGCTGAGATACCTGAGTGAAAGTCCTACCTCAGCGTTTGGTAGAACTGACTTTTTCTGTGTTGTTACTGCTGAATGACGGAAGGACAAACTGACTCTAGTGACTGCACTGAGGCAGTGCTGCTAACTAACGCCCACTGCTGTGCTCAAGAAACATGCTGAATTCTTCTACTCCAGTTTTGCTGGTCTTCCTGAGATGCAAAATACAATCTGATTGCTGGCAATGTGCACTTGGGCTGTTAACATCCTCAGATTATCATAAATGATATCGCATACCACGACCCTGCCTTGTGAATCATACGATGTGTGAATGAGTTGATAGCCATGTTTACAGTTCCCATCGCTTTCCTTTCTTGCTTAGTCACATCTTTTCCTCTTTTCCTCTCCTCCCACCCACTAACACTCACAGAGACGATGTCACTGTCACTGTTCTCTGGCTTTGGCGGACATCGATTTATATTTGCTTTGGCTTCATTCTCCTGTCTTGTTAATCTACCCACACATTGAAGACGTTGCCATGAAGTTAGAGGCTGTTTGTTGCTCAGTGCATTCATTTTTTTAAAGGTAGGATCTATCTGTAAGCTTCAATACATCCCTGGAGTTGTTTGTCAATAGAGTTATGATAAATCTGTAACCCCCTTTCCTTCGCGCCGCATCGTCTAAATCTACTTTTGTTAGTGAGTTCCTGATTTTCCCCAAATGACCTTCAGCATGCTGCAGAAAATAAAAGTGATATTCTGCTGTGCTGTGAGTGAAGGCAAAGAGAGCAGCTGTGAAAGCACTTGTGTATTAAGAGAGAGAAACTTTTCTAAAGGAGAAAAGAAAGAAAACGTGTTCAAAACACAACAGATTGTGAGGTTGCATTGCAGTAAAGTTAGCAAATATTGAACATGTACTAAAGAAAAGACAATGAGCGTAGAAATACATGTTTGTTTGATTGCTGCTTAAATGATTTTTAGTCCGGATGCCTCTCTGCCTTTCACAGCAATCATGTAATAACTCAGTGTATTCATTAGTTGTGCAGTCGTAAGCCGTAAATTGTAGTTTTGTCATTGAGATATTTTAAAAAGAGAGTCCTGAGGAATTAAGAACGGACAACAAAACACAACCAATCCCACACAAGTACATACAAACAGTATCAGAAACAGACACAGACATCTTTAAAAAGGTACACAATTAAAAGTATATATTCATCTAAGTTTGAAGGCCATTGTGATTCATTACATTTATACGGTGCAAGGTACCGGAAAGAAAGTATTTCCATGTTCAGTGTTTACTCAGTCCTTGGATCTGGTCTGATGACGAGCAGTTCTTACTTTGAGAAGAGATGTGATACACTGAGGCACCTTCCGCAGGATACATTTAGAGGAATTTGCCATGATAGTGCTCTTTCCACTGCTGCATGTTACGCTGGAGCTTTTAGAAGTAGCGTGAATGCAAGTGGGCGGATAAATGAAGGACCAAGGTCTTAAAGTACTCACAGTCAGTTCCTCACCCACAGCTTTACTGCTGAACGATAAACAGGAAATAACTGGCAAACCAAGAAATGATCATTTATGTTTTCTAACTAGCGCATTACATTCATTTCCCATCATTGTATCTAAGTGTTCGTATTCTAAGTGCAAAATATATGCTCTACTTTATGACGTAGATCAGGTGTGGGGTGTAGGTTACATGTACATTACACACACACACACACACACACACACACACACACACACACAAACACACACAAACATAGAATGATAAGCACACTCACATTAAAAGAAATGTCTGGACTGCATGTGTGCGTGAGACTTTTTTTTTATCCAACTACACTCCAATCTCTATCCCTCTCTCTCTCTCTTTCTGCATACACACACAGACACACACACACACACACACACACACAGAGCATTTTTCCCCATCCTTTAATCCCAAACTGCTTAAGGAAGCGAAGGGGAGAAATCCCTCTACAATGTCTGGGCTCAGCAGTGTTTGGTAACCACTTGCTATCTCACATTGTGGTTGGAGGCAGAAGAGCTACGTTCCTCCAGACGCCCAGAACCTTCTCTCCACTCCATATGATATACTCTCTGACAGATGTCGACGTTGCGCTGTCAAAGAGCTGCTCTCTGTATCCGACTGTTGTATGAAGTTGAATAAACATCCCAGATTTTTCATGGCTCATACGGTTTTGGTGGGGTTAGGATTGCATAGTGCAGACAGTGATAGCGTGTGTGTGTGTGTGTATGGAAAACAGAATACGAGCAAAAGAAGTAGAAGCTGCCAGTGGGAAGGCGTTATCCTCATGAGAAATTAAAGAGACAGTTATTTTGTCTAGACAGTGATGTGTTGTACTTTATATACAACTCTTGTGTGTCCTGTTGTATAATATCCCTAACAGAGGTTGTGTATTCATACCTTTATTTATTCTTAGATGTCATTTGTTTTTCTGTTTTGTTTTTTTAGCATTGAAACATTTTTTGGGGGAGATGCAGAGAGCTCCTGAAAGGCAGAAGGATGAAGGGATAAACTAGAGAGCGCGAGATGTGGCCTGTTGAGGCTTTTTGCCATGATTGAAAGAGACAGTGAGCTCTGACATCTGTTGGTGGATTTGGGCTGAGCTCCTGTCTATTGGTGCGCCCCTGTGGAATAAGGGAAAGTAAAATGAACACGCTGACCCATTTTCCCCTTTTCCTCCCGATGCTCCTTCCCTCTATCTTCCCTCTTCAGTCGCACCCTCCCACTCCACTGAATTGTTTTTTTGCCTGCGCGTGATGGGCAGGGTCAACAGAGATCCAGATCATATTGTGTGTGTTTGTGTGTATAAGAGTGTGTGTGTTTGGCTGTATTGCAGTGTATTGTTTGTGTGTTTTGCCTGTCCCACTTGATGTAATATTTTGTTTTAATCTATAGTAAAGTACAACCCTTCTATAGGTCAGATTACAGAAAAAAATAACCATTTGTGTGATGACATTCAAATTGATGTCTATCACATGTTTCACTCCACATCATTTTATCGATCATTTCTGCTGACCTCAACATTGCCTGTTGTGTTAACATACGTATTTGTTTCCTTAAGAATATCACATTTAAGCCAACATGATGCCAGAATAAACAGCAGGGTTGATAAGAACTGGGCAGTGCACAGATATTGCACATGGTTTTGTGGTTGTATTTTATTTATGTTTTATTAATTTGGGATATTTTAATGATTTTTGTCACATTCCAATTCCATTGTCTAAATATCCCTTGAATTAAAAGTTAATTTCTCTTTGAAAGGGTGTGCATTATTATGCTATTATATTATTATTATTATTATTATTATATCAGTGGCAAAAAATGCTCGCAATTATTTCTGGGACAATATATTATCCAACAACACTAGTTATTATAACAGGCCAAGTACAACTGCACAATGCATACTTAAGCTACACTATTAGGTCTGTGTATCCTATTTCATAACACACCCATATTAGGATCAGCACAGCTTGGTGGTGTGGACCAGTGCAAACCAAAGACTCTGTGTAAACCACAACTTTATTGGCCGTTACCACCAGTTCACCTCTGTGAAACTAAAGACCGGAAGGTGTCTTATACTACAAGGCATATACAGTATCTTTGTCTTTCAACTGGGATAATACACTTATCAATTTCCTATGGTTAGAGACGTTCTTCGTACTTAGGTTGTCCAATCACACATGTTTTTGTAGCTCCTGTCTTCAGGATAGTCCCAGACAAGTGTCAGGTGTAGAGCTGCACTGGCATTTTTAAGGGCAGTAGTGAAACATTCCTGATTTTAAAGAAGAATTTCTTTGTCATGCCCTGTGTTTGGGTCATCAGTGAGAAACGGGAGAGAGTGCAGTGTCATGGCTGCAGGGAGCACCAGGACTTTAAAAACTGTGTGTGTGTGTGTGTGTGTGTGTGTGTGTGTGTGTGTGTGTGTGTGTGTGTGTGTGTGTGTGTGTGTGTGTGTGTGAGACAAGCAGAGAGAGCATAAGCCTCTGGGTATTGGTTTGGACTAACGCCAAGCTTACAGGAAATGCTAACAAAGCACCAAGAGATGTTCAAACAACATGCACGCACACACACACCAACAGACTTTCACACACACAGATGTACACACTTTAGTAAACAAACAACCACCCAATCTCCACTCCAGTGTGTTCAAACCAAAGAAAATATTTTTTTAAATTAACTTTCAGCAGAAACTGTGTCACTGGCCTCTTCTCTGCTGTGCACTGTAATAGCAGCACCGTCAGCCTCTCACCTTGTGTAAATCTAATCAATGGCAGACAGGATAGCAGAAAATGGTGGATTAAGTAGGGGGTTTGGACAGACCTTGAAATATTTGTTTTACAAGAAGGACTAAAGCAAGGAGTGACATTTCACCCCTTTTCTTCCACTGATCTGAAGAGACTTGTGTGCGGATCAGTGTATGCTGCTATGATTTATCTGAGTGCGATAGAATGTGGGGACCTGGTCTATAATCCCTGACCAGAGCAGGTGAAGCTTATCGTTTTCAGCAATAGACATCTGACATTGTCAGGATTTGTAAAACTCTTTACAAATGCATTAAATGTTGTCTTGCAGTAATGGAGGGGTATGCTGTATTTATTGCATCAGGTTGATAGATATCAGATATTCAGTCAGGTACAGTACATTGTCAGTCACAGAAAAGCCTACTGCAGCATTTTTAAATTCTATTATTGGGTCGTGCTCAACCATTTTGCTTTTTACATTACACCGCCTGTACCAGTGATATCATTTGCCAAATACATTTTATCGGGTCTGTTTAAGAGAATTAAAGTGTAAGTGCACAGGAGTTATTTTGGTGGGTCAGGGGGAGGGAGATAGTCACGCAACGCATAAAACATCTACAACACCGGCCTAATTATTCTGGGGGGTCACGACTCGGAAAGGTTGAGAACCACTGCCTTTAAAGAACTAGTTCACTCCAAAATGAAAAACTGCCCGTTAAAAAGCTATTAAAGTTTATATACTGTAAAAACCAAACACACAGCAGGTTAGTGCTGCAGTTCCATCACAGCGTTCTCCCAAACTATTAAAGTTAATGGAGCCATCTCTTTACAGCTCCAAAAGAGCATAACATGTCTGTCAATTTTGAAATATGTGGTTGTTTGTGGAGCTGTGACAAGATGGTGCTGCTATCTGTGCCATACAGCTGAGATGAAACTTCATGAAGTAGCGCACTGCACACTCAACAGACTTGTGGCAGTATAGATAATGACTTGTAATGTTGTGGTTAACTAAACCTTTAAATGTTTGGAAGTCTTTGATCCAAAGGACAGGACATTTGTCTACGACACCCGCCGCCCTGCTGAAGTCCCCGGGAGTAAATCTAATGCGTTCATATGGCCAAACTGGAAGTCAACAGTATCCCAGAATTGCGTCGGCACTTGACGTTCAAACATGTTATTTCTGACACTGAGTGGATCCCAACCAACCAGAAACCATTGTGGTGCAAATTCTAGTTGTTCATCGGTCGCGGTTTTTAAATGTGGCTATAAAGGACGTCTGGAGTGCTTGCAATCTTCAGTGAAGTGCATGGCCATCTGTCAAAATTGAGGACCATGGAGAATGAACATCAATAAATCAAATGGCTCTCAAGTGAAATACACTTTTCTCACACAGCTATTCATGTTGAATAATCTATTCTCAGTTTAATAATGAAAAGTCCCTCCTCTGTCATCACAGGAAACTGGATTGTATGGATGTGTTTGATTGATGACACTGTTTTCACGTCATTGTAATTTCAGTTTGGACAATATAATTAAATGTGTCATAAGATTGTGAGCAGAAGAGTTCATAATGTTTTTTGTTACCATCTAAAGATATGTGCCGCACGTTTGTTGGTAATGGGGAAAAAGCCATGGACAGTTGATTACATCACGTTTAATACATTTAGCATATTCTTGTCCCATTTCAACAGGAGTATTGTCATTTATTAACAGTTAACACAATGTGGATGTGTCTCAGCACCAGTTCAAATCCTGATTTTTTTTTTTATTGTTTATTGTACTAAAGTGTGATTTTGACACACTGCCATTAGGCCACTTCTTTTTGCACTTGCTACCGTAATATTATAGCTTCCAAAAACCCAGAGGCAGGCGCTGAGGTGGGCAGAGTGCTACAGCTGAGGTTGTGTTTATGCAGATCAGATAGCACAGTCCGTGCCATTTCGGTCATCTCCTCTTATCGCAGGTGCACAGAAAGCTTTTCCCAGACAGCATCCCTCGGACAACACATTTTCTTTTAGTAGAAGCCAGCCTGAACTGACCATTATTTAAGCCTGCTGATAAAGTATTCCTCCTACAGGTACTAACACCTTGCTCATCCTGTGCTGCTCTGCACCAGGAGTGTGCCACCAAAATTGCAAAACCCTGTCAGCCACGCCCACGTGTTTGCTCCCTCAGATTACAGATGCATATGTGCTCAGTTTCACGAAAGTAGAGCCCATTATGTTGATCACTGATACAGTATTAACCTCTGTATGGGTGTTGTGTGTGTGTTGTGTAGGAGTTTGCCACCCTGACGAAGGAGCTGAACATATGCCGGGAGCAGCTGCTGGAGAAAGAGGAGGAAATATCTGAGCTGAAAGCTGAAAGGAACAACACCAGGGTACGTGTGTGTGTTTGAGTGTGTACGTGTGTGGTGATGCTGATGAAAACAAACAATGTTTCATTCATGTGTGTTTGTGTGTGCGCTGTAGCTGCTGTTGGAGCACCTGGAGTGTCTGGTGTCTCGTCACGAACGCAGTTTGAGGATGACAGTGGTGAAGAGACAGGCACCCCCACCATCTGGAGTGTCCAGCGAGGTGGAGGTCCTCAAAGCCCTGAAGTCGCTGTTTGAACACCACAAGGCTCTGGATGAAAAGGTGGACACACACACACACACACACACACACACACACACACACACACACACACACACACACACACACACATAAATATAATAGCTGCGATCTGTTCTAACAAATAAATGATGGGGGAAATTGCATAATTTTGTGTCTTCAGGACATTTCCATCAGTCCTGTCATACAGTCGCTCCTGGTCTTTTCAACATAATTGCTGTCCTCCCTCACTAATTAATTATGATCAATTTGGTTTTCTGTTTGTTTTCTTATTGTTAAGCTGTAAGAGCAAAAGTTATCCTTTGATGGGAAGAGATTTTTGCTGAAAGGCTTTTACTGTGAAACAGATGGAGGGTGTTGAGTTTACATTAACAGCAAACAGTAGCACAATGGGAGCAGATGAAAAATCAGGGAGAAGTTCCAATAAAATATAATAATATACATATTTAACATGGGGAATTAAAATGAATAAAAATGCTCCTTTGTTCAGTTGATGGGCCCTATTTCCAGTACACAATACTATATGCTATATCGGGGTGTTGTGATATACCGGTATGGACGATAACCATGCTATTAATTTCTTTTCATATTGATATGATGTTCACCATAAACATTCACTTTTTGCATGCTTTCTCTCCACCTCCCCACACTGGTTATCATTTATTCTCCAAAAAAGAGACAAAACACACAATAAACAAAATTAAAGATGAATTTGACTGACAGCTATATTATTATTAATGCATTTTTCAAACCTTCTATCAATATAGCGATAACATCGTTATTTTGAATTATTTTGCCCGTGATAATAGTATAGGGAAAGTCTGACAGCCCTAAAACTAGCAAAGCTAATTAAGACGTGAATTGTACGACGCTCTCTATTTCCAGTTACAAATTCTCTGTGTTTCTAAATTATACCCAGGATTGTGCTTCTACATAAGCGTGTGTGTGTCCTCGACTTTCTGTCTTGATGTTCGTGTCCTCGCTGCGTTTGTCAGGTACGTGAAAGGCTTCGGGTGGCTCTGGAGAAGGTGTCCACTCTGGAGGGACAGCTAGCAACTAACACACAAGAGGTGAGGTGTGTGAATGTGAACGTGTGTGTGTATGTGACCGCGTGTGGTTATTGGTAAGAGAAACATCTGTTCATTCCCTTGCAGACATCTGTTGAAGCCTCCAGTCTGATCTAATATATGCTTCAAGTGTCACGCTGTGTGACACAAAGCACCCACATGCACAGACAGAAACTCTCCTTCTGTACTCTTCTTTTTAAAATTCTCATTAAAGACATCATTTTAAAGATAAAATAAATGATGTTTAATATTCACAGCCGGCTCAGTTAAAACAGAATCCTAGTGGGTTATGTAAGATTTAAAGTCAAAGCTGCCACTGATCACACAGTTTTCTAAGAGGAGCAGACCCCCATTGAAACAGCCCCTCCCTCCTTTATTCTGAGTATAATTCTTATTTTTAGTTATGTGAAATATGGTAGGGCATGTTGTCTGAAGCCTGCTGGCAGCCTGAGAGCCAGTCTTCCCTTTAAGTTTTGTTCTTGGATTCGCTGAGGGAAAAGAAAAGATAGTAAATGTGAGTTTGTTCATTGTTCTTTTTTTCCGTTTTTAATCTACATTGCAGTTGAACATGGTGAGACAAAGGAAGGATGGTGACTCAATGGAGCGAACAGATGGATCCAAACCTACATGGAAGGTCTTCCTGGCTGTGTGATTGTTTTTCTGCTCTGTGCTTTATCTTATGTCAGCCCATAATATCTGGCTGTCAGTCGCTGTCTTTGCACCCTATTTCTGTCTTTCTTCCGCACATTAACTACTCCCACACGCACATACTAACAATAGGTTAGGGGAGCTAAATGTAGCATGAATACTCATCTACCTTTCTACTAATTCTGATAGAAATAAAACTTGTCTTGCTATTTATTCAAGCCATGTCCTCCATGGTCTGAGTCTAGCCCTGAAACGAGCACACATTATGTAACTGTGTCTGAGTCCATCCACAGGGAGTAACAAACCTCCCTGTGATTAAACAGCAGGGCCTGTTTGTATCTTGATGGAAATCGCCCTCCCCTGAACGGACCGGCAGCCGAGCAGGAGCAGCACAAGATCCACTTACTTTGGCTCCTACTTCTTTGGCTTAAGATTAAAGAAGTGTCAATATATACTATACTATTGTTTTATTAAAGGAATAATCAATAACTTACCATTAAGACAGGATGAGACCAAAAAAGAGACGAGTGAGGGAGAAAAGATGAAGAGAGAATTGGCCAGAGTGTGAGCATTAGAGGAAGAGTGTAGCTTAGATGTCTCAGAACACAAACTCTGTCAGGACATTTATCTACGACACCCGCTGCCCTGCTGACAGCCACTGCCTCCGGATGTTTCAATTAGAGGATATATTAATTCAAAACGCCATAAAATGATTATGACCACATGTACTTTTCCAGCAGGAACCCTAAACAAGATCTTAGGGGCATGTCGTACCTGATGTTTGCTACACATTGTCAGTCACATGGGGCTGTACAATGCTGTTCCTAAAGTCCCTGGGAGTAAATCTAATGAGTTTATATGGCCAAACTGGAATTATGCACAATTGCACAAATCACCAGGTGTGTTTTATTACACAGCCTGAGACCATTGAGCCCAATTCCCCCGCAGTGTTTCTGTGTATCTTTATGTTTCTATGAGGTATTCATGAGCAGGCATAAGTGGAACATGAGGGAGCGGAGGGGGTCCTACTAACTTTTGCTGCCCACTGTTTTGCCTGTCTGAATATGTGTCCCCGAAGGTTTGTTTAATTAAGGCCCTGGAATTAACTGCACTTTGAGCTGTGAAGAGAAGAGAAACAACATCAAAACAACAACATGGCAGCCTAACCTCACACAACCCACCCTCAAAATCATAACACAACACTTTTATATCTAGGTCATCCAACTTTATCAGTTCTACAACAACTCTCACTACCCTCCGCCCAAAGTGTGCACATTTCTATGTGTGTTTCTCAGTCCTAAAATACCTTTTGTGTGAGAATGTGTATACATTGCGATTAATTGTGTGTCCACCTTACAGAGACTTCCCAATGGATCCATAGACACCCACGATGATGGCAGCCGGGTGTCTGAACTTCAGGAGCTGCTGGATCGGACCAATAAGGAGCTGGCCCAGAGCCGTGACCACTCTGCCACTCTCAGCGGTCGCATGGCCGACCTCGAGGCAGAGCTCACAAATGCACGCCGAGAACTGAGCCGCAGCGAGGAGCTGTCAATCAAACAACACAGGGAACAGAGAGAGGTGAGAGCAAAGGAAACATGCTTTTGTTCTGGGAGCAAGCACCGAGAACAGCGGGGTATAAAATTCCATTCAACATTCTTCTGTTTTGTGTGAAAAAACATGTTCTATATTAATGCATTATTATATTATTATTTAAAATATATATGCTATTGAGATTTCTTATGACTTCAGTGAAACCGGCAGAACGTGCACTATATTGTGTTATTGCGTTTTACACACCAGCTATAGCAACTACCAATGACATACTAGATTATTTTTAAAGCAAAACATTTCAAAAGAGGTTTCCTCAAGATGTTTAACTGGAGTTTATAGCTTGATGGTAAAGCAAAACCACTATTTGAATACTTAAAAGTATTATCAGTTAGTGCATGTCTGATTATAATACAGGTGTGAAGTGATGACACGGACCACATGATCCTCTAACAAAACTCATTTATTGATTATTTCTTAGCTTAGGTCAGTGGACATGCTGCATTTCTTTCATTTGTGTGTGCTGTTGATGGACACTATTGTCACAAAATATAAAATGGAAATGAAGAAATGTTTAAGAGCTAGAAGTAAGTCTTTGCGCTCTCTTTATTAACTTTTACTGACATACAGTCATTTCCTGTCATAAAATGGTAGCATACGAACATGTATTTTATGCTTACTGCAAAAATCCAAGATACTCTGAAGGTTTTTACAGATAATGTATATTAAATCGTAAAATTATGAATACACTGGTTATGGCTTTTGGCCTCACCAGGCACGTTGTTGTAGGCTTGTCTCTCATGATTTTCCTGCTTTTGTTGTTGTTGCTGTGTCTCTGCACCCACAGAGGGAGGATATGGAGGAGAGGATTACAACGTTAGAGAAACGCTACCTGGCTGCTCAGCGAGAGACCACACACATCCACGACCTCAACGACAAACTGGAGAATGAACTGGCCACCAAGGACTCGCTGCACCGACAGGTAACACGCACAACAACACTCGTCATTCTATACAGGGTACCTGACAGGGGTTTAAGCACAAGTCACAAATCAGTTAATGAAGCCTGACATTAAGGACTAAATCAATATTTATAAATGTGCCGTGTCATTATTCTGCTATGTTCAGGCTTCCTTGCTTGTGTTACAATCCTAATGTGTTGTTAAGTGACAACAAAAATGGCACATTTGTCTCGCTGCTAGGTGACATGTGAGTTATGGATTCAGGCAAATGTGCTCTCTTTCTACATTTTATTATTTCAGTTTTCATGTTTGACAATGTATACAAGGCATTGAAGAATATTATAGTCCGTGTGTGAGCGAGCGTCCTACTGAAAGGTTCATGTGTAGTTCAGGGTTACTCTGAGTTCAGCTCCACATGGGGAATACCACAAACATCCTCCATTTGTGCCCTACCTCGTGCCCTTGCTACTCGCTGGCTGCACTGCACTGATTTCACCTCTCTTGTGATAGCACTAATGTCCCTCTTCTTTCTTTGCATGTGTGTGTGTTTGTGTGTATGCGTGTGTCAGAGCGAGGAGAAGGTGCGTCAGCTGCAGGAGATGCTGGAGATGGCAGAGCAGAGGCTGGCTCAGACCATGAGGAAGGCTGAGACACTGCCAGAGGTGGAAGCTGAACTGGCACAAAGAGTGGCTGCTCTATCCAAGGTAATACACACACACACACACACACACACACACACACACACACACACACACACACACACACCAACACACAGCTTTACGATGCTGATGCAATAAAAGGATTATTAGAAATTCAAATATACAGAACATAGAAGCAGATGGACATTGAGCACAGTTACAGAACTTATAGAGCCAGTTGTACTTACATGTAAGTGTCTCCCCCTGCAGGCTGAGGAGCGCCATGGCAACGTGGAGGAGCGGCTCAGACAGCTGGAGTCACAACTGGAGGAGAAGAACCAAGAGCTAGGAAGGGTGTGTGAGCATATTTGTGTGTGTGAGTGTGTGTGCACCAGCCCTGCAGGGTTCCTCTGACCTCTCACTTTGTTCTGTGTGTGTGTGTGTGTGTGTGTGTGTGTGTGTGTGTGTGTGTGTGTGTGTGTGTGTGTGTGTGTGTGTGTGTGTGTGTGTGTGTGTGTGTGTGTGTGTGTGGATGCCTTGACTCATTGCTCGGTGCTCCCTCATGCATACACGCAACATACACAAACACACAGGACAGACGCACATATGAAGAGCTCTTCATTTTGCTGGTGCATTGTTGCATGATTTTGAACCAAATCCACATATCTTGCTCCCCCCCCCCCCCTCTCTCTATAAGAATGATTGGCTGCTATCTTTAGACTGAATAATTCATGCTAGGCTAATATTTCTCTCTCTTTCTGTGCAATCTCATGACTATGTTTAGTTAAAGGAGCTCTCTGAAGATGCAGATTTGTGTTTGTGTGTGTTCATTTAATGAAATTACCGTAGAAACATATTCAAGCACAGCATTTCCCATGTAAGAGAAGGCGTTTAACCATTTTCCATTGTCACGTAAATGACTGTAATTAAATCATTCTGGCTGTGAGATCCATTGTTGGCCAAGAGAACCTATATCTGGCAGCTGGTGATCTTGGGCTAAATACACACTTCATCCTTTAATCCATGCTTGATTAGCTGCATAAATAAACCCAAATGGAGTCTGTGTCAAAAAGAGAAAATTCAATGATGTCATTCCGCCCCCCTGTCTGGTTCTCTCTCCAGGCTCGTCAGAGAGAGAAAATGAATGAGGAGCACAACAAGCGTTTGTCTGACACCGTGGATCGTCTGCTCACCGAGTCCAATGAAAGACTGCAGCTCCATTTGAAAGAACGCATGGCTGCCCTGGAGGACAAGGCAAGGCCTGTACACACGCATTCATAGAAGCAGCAGCTCGTATTGCTGTTGTTATCGCCTCACAGAACAAATGAATATACAGTGTAGCACATGTTCTACTTAGACAGAGATTTGTTTTGACACAGTTTCATGATATCTTTTGTCTAGAACTCCCTCATCCAGGACCTCGAAAACTGCCAGAAACAGCTTGAAGAATTTCACCACACCAGGGTCAGTATGACTGAAATCAACCCCTGAAAACTGTTGTCTCCTCACTTCAAACGTGCAGGCCCCCATATCAGCAGTGGAATGTTACTGAGTACATTTGCTCAAGTGCTGCACAAACATACAGTTTTGGGGTACTTGAACGTTACATATTGATAACACTTCTGTACCTTAATTTTTAAATGCTTGACTTTTACTCTCTACTTTTACTTGTAATTGGGTATAGAGTATAGAGTAGGTATTGCGTCTTTTACTTAAAGAGGCACTGCACACTTAAACGTGTTTTTGAGCTGTAAACTAATTGACATTTCTTACCAAATGTATGAAAAAATCTGCATTTCATGGATTGAAAATGGCTAAACATGCGTATCTACGTCATGAAATTCATATTTTAAAAAGAGAATGGTACCACCTTTTAATCAGAGACAAGGTGATGTCACTGAGCAACTCCTGCCTCAGCCCCGTTCCCACTTTTTAGCATTCTTCCAAATTATGCAGTGAGTGGAGTTAGGCTCAGACCTGGTGGGAATGTTACACTTTAAGTATGCAATCTGAATACAGTGCCCATAATGACCCTCTCTCCCTCAGGAACGGCTGATTGGAGAGATTGAGAAGTTGAGAAATGAGATCGACCACTTGAAACGCCGCAGTGGGGCGTTTGGAGATGGAAGTCACTCTCGGTACACACAGACACAATGTGCACCTCCTCCACGCATGCTCTCTAATACACACACCATGAAACATGCCCCTATGTACATTATTGATGGAAAGCTGTTGTGTGTATATCTCAGGTCTCACCTGGGTAGCGCCAGCGACCTTCGCTTCTCTGTGGTGGAGGGCCAAGATGGCCACTACAGCACAACTGTGATCAGGCGGGCACAGAAGGGCAGAATGTCAGCGCTACGAGACGACCCAAACAAGGTGTTAAAGATGTCTTTATCAGGCCGAAACAACGCCGCAAATCCTCACATACACATACACTAAGCAGGATGGCCAATTTACAGATCACAAGATCATGTGTCAACTATTCTTCTAACCACATGCAGCTCCTTACCAGTGCTTTATCCAAGTTCATGTCTGCTTTGCTAATAAGAGTCAGTGCCTGGCTACCTAACGTGCCATTCTCTACTAACCTCTCAGTCTCTCTGTCTTTCTGTCACCTGCTGCTATGGACATGCTGTCTGATGTAAGTTCCCTGTTCATCCATTTCTTCTCATAACCGGCCACATACTTCCACAAGTGTCATGTTGTATTTATACATGTATGCATTATTTAGGTACATTTACTCATGATTAATGTTCTGTGCGTTGTATTCAACACGTGGACTGCGTCTACATACGTTAAAGCTGACGTGTGTTTGTCGTTTGCAGGTGTGCGCTGTGTTTGAACAGGACTACCCATCTCTGCGTGGGAGCGTCAGCCACCTCCTCGGCAGCGACATCGAGGCAGAGTCAGACCTGGATGATGACGTCAGCTCGACCCTGCTTTCCCCCAGCGGGCAATCTGACGCTCAGACTCTCGCTCTCATGCTGCAGGAGCAGCTCGACGCTATCAATGAAGAGATAAGGTGACAAAGCACAGGCACATTAGATTACAGCACATGGCAGTTTCATGATCCCCATGGGGAAAGTGGGTCAGTGCAGCAGTGAGTAACAGGATACAGATAAAAGGAGAACAAAGTATTCAAGATAATACAAACAATAATTACAATGGGACATTTTGATTCTACAGCAAACTAAAGATGCTGCTGCTTCATCTGGTTAATGCAATGCATGAAGGCCGGTGGCCAGACAGGATGCACAACAACTGATAGTGGCGTTAGATAGAGATAATAACATGTCGGTAAGATTCTTCACTCTTCAGTTCTGTTTCCTGCTGGAAGAGGACGCTGTTTTTTACAGTTTACAGTAAACATGGTCCTTTTGTGACACCTCAGAATATGCTTCTGGGGAGGAGATGCAAAATAGATGCTGATTATGCTGCAGACGAGCCAGACTCCTTTGGAGAAAAGGAAAAGAAATCTGTGCTACAAATTGTAATTCTTTATAATGTATAATAATACAGAGTACACATACAATTGTAAATGATGAATTAATGAATGATAATTATTTCCCAGATTCATTGAGACAATAAAAAATACAACTCCTACTTGTAGAACAAATGAGAAATCCAACCTAAGTAATAACTAACTAATAATATTTTAATAGAAGGAACATTAAGTGTACAGAAAATACAAATACATCGCAAATGTAAATGATTGTCCCCACATGTTTTGGTATTTTCTCCCACCCAACCCTCCCTCATTTCCGATGCAAAAAGGTTCAAATTAAAGTTAAATAAACATTTATGACAATAATAACAATTATAAGATACATCCAAAAACACAAATAAAATAGGATGAATAACTTTATCTCAATGCTCCAGACAAGATGCATGCTGCAATTTAGCAATTGGAGAACAATACACAAACTTAGTGATTTTATTTTAAGCCTTTAGGACTTTTGTACTGAGTTACATTTATTATTAAAAGGTGTGTGTTGTTAATTAAGTGATGGGAAGTTCTGTGTTAAAAAGAAAAACACTGTGCATGTGTGTTTGCAGGATGATCCAGGTGGAGAGAGAGTCAGCAGACCTCCGCTCTGACGAGATTGAGTCTCGCGTGAACAGCGGCAGCATGGACGGACTCAACGTGACGCTTCGACCCCGAGCGCTGCCCACCTCCGCCACTGCCCAGTCCCTGGCATCGTCCTCCTCCCCGCCCACCAGCGGCCACTCCACACCTAAACACCACTCGCGCAACGCCAGCCACCATCTAGGCATCATGACTCTGGTCAGAGAACACACACTCTCTACATGTCATACAGCAGTCATTGTAAAAAGCTGTATCTGTAACTGTGTTTTGTGTTGTTTGATAGCCAAGCGACTTGAGGAAACACCGCAGGAAAGTAGCGGTAGGTTTGCAAACATAACTAAAATGACACTGTTCTTTTTGTACCAACTGTGGCTTTTGTGACTGAGCTGAGTTTCTTTTGTGACCCTTGAAGTCTCCGGTGGAAGTGGACAAAGCTACTATCAAGTGTGAGACATCGCCTCCATCGTCCCCCCGCAGTTTACGTCTAGAAACCAATTTTGCCCAGTTCACAGGCAGTCTCGAGGACGGCCGAGGGTAAACACACGTGCACACACACACACACACACACACACACACACACACACACACACACACACACACATACACACACAGGTACCACAGTATGATAAATCAGCATCAGTAGACACAGACTTGCTGTCAGATTGTTTTACTTCAACTTTTAAACAACAAGTTTAGCGTGACTCAATTTTCTCCGCTTTAAATGTTTGTAGCAAGCCGAAGAAAGGCATCAAGTCATCTATTGGCCGATTGTTTGGGAAGAAGGAGAAGGGTCGAATGGAGCAGACTGTCTGCAGGGATGGACAGCCTCTACCGGCCTTAACAGGTAACCTGCGGACTACATACTATATCCAACACTCATGTGTGAGATGTTTTTTTAAGAGTTACTAATAAATAACCCTTTCTATATTAAGTCTGTATTCCAGACTTTGACATGGGCATTGGTGACACTATGACTCTGGGAAAACTGGGCACGCAGGCTGAGAGGGATCGCAGGATGAAGAAAAAGTAAAAGCATCCTTTCTTCTCTGAATTTGTGTGTTTTTCTGTTGTACCTGTTCATTTAATTATGTTCTCTAAACCTTTTCTGTGGTAGTTCTCATTTCCTTCTTTCTTTTTTTGTCCATTTTTAATTCACTTGTTAGACACGAGCTTCTGGAAGACGCCAGGAAAAGAGGCTTGCCATTTGCCCATTGGGACGGCCCTACTGTCGTCTCCTGGCTAGAGGTATTACCCTAATCTACTTTTATATCTTCCCACTATCTTGCTGTCTTTATGTCAGGCTGCTACTACATCCAATAGAATAATAAATACAGCCATGACCCCTTCTATCTGACCTTTTATGGGCGACAATGTTGGTGACGTTGAATATCTTGATGACTCTCACCAGCTGTGGGTGGGTATGCCAGCGTGGTATGTGGCAGCCTGTCGTGCCAACGTGAAGAGCGGAGCCATCATGTCGGCTCTGTCCGACACAGAGATTCAGAGGGAGATTGGCATCAGCAACCCTCTGCACCGACTCAAACTGCGCTTGGCCATCCAGGAAATGGTTTCCCTCACCAGCCCATCTGCACCGCTTACCTCCAGAACGGTAAACTAATACAAACTCATGTGAATACACAAATAACAAATACATAAATGAGCACATGAACATACACAAAAAATGTAATCCAAGGATTGTGGATATGAACGCATTACCCTACACAAAACACTCAAAATCTCCTCCATTGTTAGCTCAACCCTCACTCTGCACCCTGGGGTGATGACTCCTCACTCATTGCTTTTTTTTTGTTCACACCACAGACTTGTCCTTTTCCGCTGTCATACATTGCATGTGGTTCTGTGGGAAAACAGATAGTGCCACATATAGCTACAAGCTACCTGCCTGAAATACACTCCCTCCCTTGGCATCACTCAACACAATGTTTGTCTGTGTGTGTGTGTGTGTGTGTGTGTGTGTGTGTGTGTGTGTGTGTGTGTGTGTGTGTGTGTGTGCGCGTGAGCATGTTTGTATGTGTGCGTGTGTGTGTGTGTGTGCGCGCGTGAGCATGTTTGTGTGTGTGTGTGTGTGTGTGTGTGTGTGTGTGTGTGTGTGCTCATGGGGGTCGGTATGTGTGAAAATAAACACATGAGTGTGTTTTTGTGTGTGAATGCGTGTTTTTGTATGCATGTGTCTGTTCGGGTGTGTGTTTTCGTCCTCTGAGCAGTCCTCCGGAAATGTGTGGGTGACTCATGAAGAGATGGAGAACCTGGCTTCCTCCACTAAAGCGGTCAGTACCATCTGGGTGCTCCCCTCCCCCCCAACACTCTCTCACACTCACACTGTCCCCACCGTGACACACATATGTCATCTCCCGAAAGACCCCTTTAAATACACACGACATCATACACTAACGCATTGTTGTGCTCGTGCTGGTATTTGTATGTGGGTGTCGGATTTAACTGTTGTATCCGATCAATTAATGATATGAGTGTTGGAGATGTGTTATGAAGGTCAACTGCAGAGTAAAGAGTCAGAAGAGCTTTGTGTGTGTGTATTTCTGAATGTGTAACATTGTGTCTTTAGTTATCCCCTGTCTCTCTGACCTTGTTTATTGTCTCTAACCATGCTGCCACTCAGGACAATGAGGAGGGCAGCTGGGCACAGGTGAGGTCACTGATCTGCTAACATCTGTCCACACACCGTGCCCTCGGTCTTCACTCACACGCACACTCATACGTGTTATTTGAATAAGAGAGGGCAGCCAATTATCAGTCAATATTATGCTCTGTACACAGCAATTGGGAAAGTAGGACACAGAATATTTGGCAGGAAGCAAAAAATGTTCTGTAAGGAAAAAAGAATAGTTTTAATTCTTCAAGCACTAAGTTATGTTTAACTTGGTTGAAAAACATGTTTGTAACTTGGGTGAACAGACCCTTTAATCAAGATAAATTCTATATTTGTTTGCATTTGCAAGCAAAATATTAAATCATCCCATATCTTAGCAATTTGCACGTTTTATCTGTGAACTGTCCAACCACACAGGTGCTTTCACTTAGTCTACTTGATTAGAGCTCTTTTCAGGACTGTGTGAGCGTAGACTGTGCGTGATAGACCTTTCTCATGGTAAACATTTTTGACGTGTCATAAGAGGAAAAACACAGGTGAAACTATTTTCATTAATGGTGGCGCTGATCCATTAAGTGTCCCAGTAAACTATGACAGGGAGTCAGCATACACAATACCACCACCCTGGAACTGGCTCACCTAAGTGATTTTTTTAATGTCATCAATTACACCTGTGCTTTTCCTACTATGACAATCAAAAATGTCTGCTGTGAAAAAGGTGTATTGGCATATAATAAATGCCCTTGTCACTTTAATAGGACGTTTTCGCAGCAGCAATTTTGACCTCGACCCTGAAACCAAAGCATCTAAATGGAATTCAGCCATCATTATTATTTTTCCTACTCTGACATGGTTAAATGTTGTGAGAAAGGCATATTGGTGCATGGAGTTTGTTGACTTCCAACATCAATCAGAGAAAAGGTGTAATCAGAGAGAATGACTGAAAGTATCTGTGTGACTGTACAAGGTCTTTAAAATGATGAGGTGCTCAAATTCTTACTTTCCTGTACAGTAGTGCTCATTTATCCTGAAGTACAGAAAACCCTAGGAACATATTTTAGCTCTTGAGATAAATTAACACATTTGTTTTTCACAGCAGACGTTTTGGCTCTTCTTAGCGTGGAGAGGTATATCTAATAATACACAGGTGTTAAAAATGATACTAATTAAGATTCCATCCAGCTCAAACGGAGTCAGGCTGCTGCAATTGTGCATTTAAGAGAAACTTTATTATTATATTAATCAATCCTGTGTTTACCTGCTATTTCATGTCAATATGGCTGCTGTATAAAAGGTCTCTACCAGGGCCCGGGTATACATGTATTCAGTATTTAATTACACAAAATGGCAGATTTAATTAGTTTTACCCCTTGAGTAGCTTTTGGCACCAAAGCATATTGGTTTTTTTCCCATACAAGATTCTCACATTCATGTACACATGTACATTATATAATCCTGAAACAGAGAGACTTTTTTGTTGCACAAATTGGTAGCATTATGTACTTCTCTCCCTCTAGACTCTGGCATATGGCGACATGAATCATGAGTGGATAGGGAACGAGTGGCTGCCCAGCCTCGGTCTGCCTCAGTACCGCTCCTACTTCATGGAGTGTCTAGTGGACGCACGCATGCTGGATCACCTGACCAAGAAGGACCTGAGGAGCCACCTCAAGATGGTGGACAGCTTCCATAGGTCTGTAGCTGAGCTGCTGTTTGATCAGCCTCCCCTTTCATCTGCTTACTGGACACATTAGCAATGGAGATGAGAAGGCTAATTTGTGTGTGTGTGTGTGTGTGTGTGTGTGTGTGTGTGTGTGTGTGTGTGTGTGTGTGTGTGTGTGTGTGTGTGTGTGTGTGTGTGTGTACCAGGGCTAGTCTGCAGTATGGGATTATGTGCTTGAAGAGACTCAATTATGACAGGAAAGACCTGGAGCGCCGGAGAGAGGACAGCCAACACGAAATGAAAGGTACACTTTACAAACACCCTGATGCATACACAGTGACAAAAAAAAAAACAAGCACGCACATACACATGTTCAAACACTAGTGTACAAGAATGCACACATCAGCCTCATCGGGGCCAGAGTACCACCTAGTGGTATTGCCTGATATTGTCAACATTGCCTGAGCATTTAAACAGCTGCACCTCAGACTGTCAAAACGCCAGCTGAAGCAAGCCTACAATCTTATGATCCAAAGCTCCACATACCGAGAGTAGTCCACACACACACACACTTAGATCTATCCAGCCTTCTCGCCCTTTTGACCTTGAGTTCTACACATGAACTTGACTCAGCTGTCATCTAAAATCATAGTCCTGCCCTGTTTACGCACACACACACATACATACACCCACACACACATACATGCACAAACACCGCCTGTTCCAACTTGGAAAGCTGGCTGACAGCTGTGCTTTAAATGAACAAAGGGAGTGTGCCAGTGAGTTGACACTATGTGGACATGCACATTATCTCTTTATCTCTCTCTCTCTCTCTCTCTCTCTCTCTCTCTCTCTCTCTCTCTCTCTAACTCTCTTACTCTAAATCAAGTTGCTCTTATTTGCTGGTAATGATGTGTGCTGACATTCTTTATGACATCATGCTACAGTACCTTGAGTCTGAGCCGCTCTCTTTTACTTTAGATGTGTTGGTGTGGACCAATGAGCAGGTGATCCATTGGGTCCTGTCCATTGGTTTGAGGGAGTATAACGGCAACCTGTTGGAGAGCGGCATCCACGGAGCTCTCCTCTCTCTGGACGAGACCTTCGACTACAGCAGCCTCGCGCTCATCCTGCAGATCCCTATGCAGAACACACAGGTGGTTATGGAGGAGAACTGTTTACATTCAACATGCAGTGATTGAACTGACTTGATTGGGAGAAAAATATCAAGTATTGTATGATTCAGTATTATGGTCCATTTTGTGGGCAGTCTTAATGTAATGTAAAATATATAAAAACTTCACAAGTGGGGTGTTTACTGACGTATTTTATGTTGCAGAACAAAACGTTTAAATCTTTTAAGTTTGTGTTAACCACAGACCTTATTTCAGGCATCTAACCAAAAACCCATTGACTTTGAGACGGAAGTGCAAAAGTGCTAACTCATTTCTGGTTTTAGGACTCATTGCTGCAGCACTCTGTAACGTGCTACACATTCAACACTTTCATTCCCAGCACTGTAAGCTGCTGACAGGCCTTTGGGCCTTTCAGCAACCAGTCCATCTTCCAACAGTCACAGTTGTTTTTATGAGATTGGTTGATTTACTTTTCGGTGACGCGGCGGTTTGTGTGCTGTCAGCATTTCCTTCCAGTGCTGGCCACATGCTGCCAACATTTACTTCTGCCTCAGATTTTGTATCAGTTGTTCTCTAATCAAAAAGCCTCTGTTGCTCAGAATTCACTTGAAAGAATTTCCCAGTCACAGGCTTCAGTACAGATTACTCGCCCAGGATTTCATATTTACAGGTGAAAAAACATGAAGCTTCTCCTGTTTATTGGAGATATTTCAAAGCTTTTATTGACATTTTGCCATTAGCTCCTGCTCATTTCTGACCCTCTTTGGTAAACTCACAGCATCAATGTGTTTCCTGCTCACAGAGATTGTGTGTGCTGTTTTTCAGGCCCGGCAGGTTCTGGAGAGGGAGTTCAACAACCTGTTAGCCTTGGGGACCGACCGTCGACTAGAGGAGGTGACCTGTCAAGCTGCTGCTTTAATCAAATATTATTGAAAAAGGGCAGAATGACATCGCTTTTCTCCCTGTCCCTGTAGAGTGGGGATGACAAGTCTTTTCGACGCTCTCCATCGTGGCGCAAGAGGTTTCGGGCACGTGAGGGAGGGGTGGGGCTTGGCATGATGGCGGGCTCCATGGAAACACTGCCTGCTGGCTTCCGCATGCCCTCCATGTCCATGCCGCCCTCTGTTAATTTAATGTCCAAGAAACATCTCCAGCCTGAAGGTTTGTTACGATACTAACCAAACTGCTCTACCTCATGTATTTTTCTATGTATCTATGTGCTTCTTTCTGCTTGTCCTGACTGACTAACTGCATGCTGTGTCCTCTCTATCCTGCTGCGCCCAAACCCCTCTGTGCCACGTCCACTCAAGCTCCTCCCCCGGCGACCCCAAGACTCGACCCCTCGGCCGTGCGGACCTATTCATGCTAACTTCTCTCTGCTTACTAACAGGAGCGCTAGTGCTAACAGGTAAGCTAACAAAACACTACCTGAAAGTGCTGAACTTACAGGTTAGTGTGCTTTTAACCAGCAATGCCCAGCTGTGTGGCATGAGGCAGGAATGTGGCACTAACTTGACAGAACCAGGCTAACGTAGAGATGTGTGTATCTTCTTCTTGGAATCCTTAATTTACACAACAACATTGTGTACAATGATAATGATATGATTATACGAGGTATAGTTTAGCTTAAAGTCTATTGACAATAATACTGAATTATTGCTCAGCCCTAGTTTTTGGTTAATATATTCCACTATTAATTAACAGGTGCCGTGTTTTTAATGTTACATGGTATTAGACCTGCAATGATTAGTCAATTTAATCTATTTTGATTATCTAATTTATTTATTTTTCAATTAAAAATCCCAAACATTTATCAAACGTGAAGATTTGAAGCTTTACTATGAGAGTAAATTTGAATATCTTTTGGTTTTGGACTAAACAAGACAAACAAGACATTTAAAGACATCATGTTGGACTGTGGAAAGTTATAACAGATATTTCTTACAATTATTTGACATTTTGTAGACAAAAAGATTAACCGATTAACCGAGAAGATTTTCTGCATATTAATTGATAATGAAAATGATCGTTAGTTGTGTTGTTTCAGGTTGTCTTCCATCCCTGCAAATACATGTTATTGATTGTTGCTATGAGATTGGTTTAATTTTAAGATATTGATTTTTCTGGCATTCATGGGCTTCCACCAATTTAATTTATCCACCATTTCCACCAATTGTTATACCTGCTTGTACTGTACATGTCAAAGCAAAGACTCTCACATCCTTTCTCACTTTCCTTGTCTTTTTTTCTGTCTTCCAGTGCATTCTCATTACCTATACGGACACATGCTTGCGGCCTTTTGAGAGTGATATGCCAAATCTGGAGAGGGAGTCCAGGGTGCCACTGGGGAAGGGTCTTCATCCCCTTTGTTGCCCGGCCTCACCTCCCATCTTTCACCTCTCACCTCTCCTTCGGACACGTGCAATACAGAGGCCAACTCTGACCTTTGAACTCTTGAGAGTGCTCATCGGCTGCGCTCGCTGCTGTAAAGGAGACTCGTCCCTGTCTCTCCCAGTTTACCCCAGTGCTCCCAGTAGCCTTGTTGTTGTGGTGTTGTGCTCCTGCTCCCCTGGTCTCAGCTGTGGGTTCTTGTCCTGGTTCTAATCTCTCAACATGGCCAAGTCCAAACCAATCTTCCAGTGTCATCGCCTCCAAGGCAACACAAAAGTTGGTTATTGTAAAAAAAGATATAAAAGGATGGTGACAAGTCGTTGATTTGGACTTGGGAATACTGAATACTTGTATAAATGGCAGATCCCACTGCACATTGCCCCTCTACCGGTTATGCAAGGTATTACTCATTTATCGTCTCTGTACATAAAATGGATGACTTATGTTTTTTATAGAAATATTATATATATATATATTGGAAATATATATGGAAAATAATATATAATTGCTGTATGAAACCCAATGCCCTGTATTCGATAGTGACTGTTCTCTCTCTCTCTTTCTTTCTCTTTCTCTCCGTGTCGGACCTTTGTGTGTCTTTTGCTGTATGCTGTAAGTGTGTGAATCGTTAGTGGGAGGGTCTCACTAAGGAGGGGGTGTGTTTCTACAAGGACTCTTCACAGGTTCATGGGTCCAATTTCAGACTTCTCTCTTTGCCTCTTCTTCTCCTGTTCTTTCCTTTTCCCTCCTCCTCCTCCTCCTCCTCTTTTGACACTATGTAGCTGTTACCTCTCCTCTTTTTGCCTCTCTCGCCTTCAGTATGACACTATGTAGCCTAGAATAGAGAGAATCCTTTAATATGAAGAGTGTGTGTGTGTGTGTGTGTGTGTGAGTGAGCAAACAAGTCTCTCTGCTCGAGACTTGTGTGTGAAAGGCCGACCCCAGCCGTGTGACCATGACTTTTCTCTGTGGATGGGTAGTGTGACCACTGTAGCTCCTCTCTGTTGATTCCTTACTTTCTCTCAAATCAAACTGCTGCTCAACATCAGCCAATGATAAACATGTGAAACTGCTCAATGTGACGGACTCTTCTAATCCGTCCCGTCACCTCCCATTTAGTTGCCATGGAGATGTGCCAGTGAGCGGTCGGTACTCTTGGCTGACCAACTCCTCATCCAATGAGAACACAGCATATGAACCAGTGAAGTGCTGGATGGGTGTACAATCTTTTATTTTTGTTAATTTTAGAGTTTTTCCAAGGTGTCTAAAAGGTGTAATGTGCTATGTGGCAGCTATGAGTACTGTGTCTTTATTCCAGGTGTGAAACAATGCTGACAAATCAAGATTTTATTATTTGGCTATTTAAAAAAGTGAACTGTATTTATGACACTATATAGACATAAGTAAAGCTGTTTTTTAAAGATTTTGGATGTTGTGTTCCTTTTGGGGTTATCACAGTCAAAGTATGTCAGTATGGTGGTTAAAGTTAAAGTTACAATCTCGAAGATCTCTGCTTTGTTCTCTTTGGTAGTACCTAAGTGGTAATTGCAGTTGTGCAGGCGGGACTGTTAAGCTATTATTCCGCCTTGCTGTTATGTATGAAAATGATGGACACAGAGGTATTCAAAGAGTCTGATCAACGTCTGTTTATTAGGGACAACCAGGATGATGGTACTACGCTACACACTAGGCGCTGTTGTGTTACACATCATGCCTCTTTTGCTCTAGTAATGCCGGCATGCAATCTATAATCACACTCTGGAGCGGCTTTATGCCGCCGTTGTTTGGTTCAGTGTAAAAAAAACTAAGCATATGTAATGGACGACTTTCTTTACGGCAGTATTGCGGAATCTCTGTGTAAAGAGGGAGGTCCATCCTCTCTGGAGAACCAACCACTGCTAGGTGATGGAAACGGTCACTAATTGTGCGCCTTTTGAAATGTCGGCACAGACACCCAATTCATAATACTGCACATTCAAGAGCTTTCATCAGTGGACCATGAGCTCAATAACCATTGTGTTACCTCATTCGGCGATAGATAGTGACTTAACAGACTTTGAGATTATTACTTTAAGGAAACTGACAAACAAGGTATTGAAAATGGTCTTTATTGCAAGAATTGGACAGAAAATATCACTTTTTAGAACATCTACAAATACACAACAATCTTAGTTATAAAAGTCAAAAATAAGTTAGCAAAAAATAAAAAATAAAATGGCAAAACCACTCTGTAGAAAAA
The DNA here is from genome assembly GCF_900634415.1 of Cottoperca gobio. Lineage (NCBI taxonomy): Eukaryota > Metazoa > Chordata > Actinopteri > Perciformes > Bovichtidae > Cottoperca > Cottoperca gobio. Next base: position 12,154,198 of record NC_041359.1, on the reverse strand, counting down.
GGGAACGTATTTACATCACTAGCATTCATAACCAGTTTAAATTAAGCAGATCTTGGTCAAAACTGCCATGGTACATATTGGCCCCACAAATAAACTCATGGTTCTTTTAAGCATAAAAACACACACAAAAAGAATGAAAGATCAGGGAAAGGTTTCGAAAAGAGGAAAACTTAAATTAAGTAAGGAGAAAACCAGGCGTTATCATTCCTCTGTGGCTAACAGAGATTCTCTCTAGTAACTAGGTGTTGGGTTCATGCAGTAAAGTCCTTGAATCTCTGGCAGACAGGTCTGGACTGAGGGATAAGGCAGGGAATAAAGGGAATAAGGCCTCATTGTGAACGGGAGGAATTCAGTTTTGCTAGCAGACCCATTGATCAGCAGTTACAATTCAAATAGATCACTATTTTAAATTTTTTAGCATAAGACACTCAGATCAGTAGAGCTGAAAAATAAATTAAATTGGACCAGTTATCAGCTTGCTTTGCCAATTGTCATTTTTGTCTGTGGCTCTCTATGTGCACCTATGGGTTCGCTGTGTGGAAGGTCTACTTGGAAATGTCCACAGGAAAGGCCACAGCTCCGCCTGCTGCAGTGATGCTCTCCACGATGGAGGTCAGGGCGCGCATGTTCCCCTGCTCTGGAGAGTCAGCAGCACTCAACAGATCTGCAAAGAGACCCAGTCACACATTCAGTATCTGAGCAAAGGATGCACAGATCTGATTGTGCTGTCTAATGAGAGTGTGTGAACTGTACTCACCCTCGCTGCTGTAGCTCTGTGTGCACTGCTCTGGAGTGCTGCTCCACTCCGGGCTACTGCAGCAGGTGCTGCCTGAACTGGGCTCACTGGACGACACCTGTTACCATGGAGATGCACAAACAGAAGTTGCTGTCAGTCACTCTGTGTTATGACACGGCACACCCCGTCCCACACAGACACATAGCACACACTACGGTGCAGTATAATACCGCACACACACCATCGATGCATCCTGCCTGTGACCCCTCAGATGCAAATGTACATAATAAACAATATTTCAGAAGCAAGACTTTTCCATCAAGAAATACAGCTGAATATAAAATAGATCAAACCATTTGACAGAAACCTGTCTGATAAGGTTGTTATCGTTGCCTCTGAACCTTCAAATAAGCAAAACTATACTATAGTCTGAGACATTGCAACTGTATTCTAATCTTAAAAACTTTAAATTACTGGAAAACAATGACAGGAAGTATATTTGTTTATTCTCTGCATAAATACATAGATGGAAACACCGGCCTGTCACCCCCAAACCTTAAAATGTGGCCAAAGTGATCAATTCTGAAGCAGGCTTTAAGCTGCATCAGTTCGTCAAAGTCGCACAGTTTTACATTGACCATTTCTCCAATATTTGTTTGTGTTGTGTATCACTTCCTCTACTTCACATTTCATCTTAAAATCTTCTGCCTCATTATGTATTTTCCCTATCTGTCTTTCGGTTTTCTTTTTGGCTCAGTGTTGAATATGTGACCTTCTGCTTCTAATCATCCCTCCTCTGTCCTACTCACTCTGGGTTGGGCCGTGCTGGGTCGGTAGTGCAGTCCCTGCTGTCCCGTCTCAGTGTCCTGCTGGTTGAGGGAAGACACCAGAGCTTGCAGTCTTTCGATATACTGGATGGCACTCCGCAAGATCTCCACCTTGGGCAGCCTCTGGTTTGGGTTCATCAGGGTGCTCCTCTTTAGAGCATCAAACGCCTCGTTCACCTTCTTCAGACGCCTCTTCTCCCTCATTGTGGCTGCTCTCCGACGGTCCATGGTAACCGTCTTCCTTTTGCACAGCTTACAGGCCCAGGGCAGGCACTGACCCGGGCAGTGGGGCTCGGAGTGAGGTGACATGCTGGATGGAGAGTCTTTGTCCTCTGTTCCATTCACCCCAACTCCAACACCTCCAGACAGACTCCCACACAAGCCCATCATGGAGTTCCTATCTTGGTAGGCAGATTGGTCGTACCCCCCAGGCAGGCGAGAGGGGAAGTAATTGTCCCCTCCTTCGTAGAAACGCTGGTCAGGGAAGAAGTAAGGGTTGGTCTCGAAAAGCTCCATGCTGGACAACAATGTGGTCTGAAAGGGGACAAAGATTCCTGCTTCCCCTTGGACTGCTCTACTCTACGTTGTGTTCGGTCCTGAGCCTGGAGCGTGTGTGTCAGAGTGTACGTGTGTGTGTGCCTGTCTTCGTCCCGGGCCTGAGTTTGTGATGAGTGGAAGATGTGTGGAGAACAACTGGTGTGGAGCAACTGTAGGCTGGCATTTAAACCCCTCTGCCTGCTGCAGGATCACAGGGTTAAATTTAGCACGAGCCCCCGAAACCTGACACGACGTTTAGCTGTTGCTGCACATCTACACTTCACATCTTTGTTGGGCCCTGCTCTCTAGGGCTTTAAGGCCCGCTTGTGCGTGTGTGTGTGTGTGTATGCGCCCTTGTGTGGGTTTGTGCACTCGTGTGTCTTAAGAGGCCAGGATATGATCAAGTTGCTGTGGAAATGGGAATTATAACCTGGGATCAAAGATGTCCGTCTTAATGAGCTAATCCCAGACTCGCGTCTCCCTTCATGACACCATGCATAAAGTCCCCTGCCATGGGGGTGGAGGAGGGGGCAGTGTGGACAGTCTGGAGGCAGCTGTCACTTCTACTAGGAGCCAATGATAAGCAATGACAACAAGTTGCATGACTCCTAGTTGTAGATGGGAAGTGAATTAGGCCAAAGATTGTTGTTTACTCAAAACTAGGTCACTGTTAAACATGTGTTGTGACTGAAGGTTCAGACTGATCAACCAGGTCGATACTAAATATGTTGAGTCTTGGTTTTTTATGTAACATAAATAAACATTCATATCTCCTGACTTCTAAGATGATTGCACAGGGTGATGCAATTGACCTTCTTAGCAATGCTGGAATCAGACAGGCCTGTGCATGAATGGACCGAGTATAGTAGGCTACAGTTATTTGAGAACCAAGTTGACACTGTCTCCTGTTACTCTCAGAAAACGAGGGACAATAATCAGACGACCACGCAAAAGGGAATGGCCTTCGTTGTCCTGACCTCTTTTAGTTAGTGGCAGTGTTAGCCTAGCCACCGGGTGTTAATCCTTCCAGGACGTGTCTCACCTCATAGCTCACCAGCCAATTTAGACTGGCTTCCGCAAACATGGACAAACAGCCAAAACACACACTTTCTGTCAGCAAAGAGGTGGCCTGGAACTACAGGCATAGTGTGAGATGTGTTGCATCCCTGTGGGTCCTATATTACTGCTATAGGTTTATAACAGTAACAGGGAGGGGGGGGGTACTGGTGTCTGGTGCCAAAGACACATCAAGTGTAGCCTGAGACATCTTTGTCTGTACCTCTTTCTAATAGTGCAGTAAATTGCTAAAACAAATAACAATCTTACAAAAAGTCCACCATAGCATTACACCAGAGGTTCATATTCACTATTAAAATAAAAAAAATTCTCATTGTGTCTTTTTATGCCTTCATGCTAGTGACAGCCATGGCCTGAGGTATTGTGTTTTCGCGGGTTGTCCGTCCTTATATCCCATTCTCTTGAACACGATATCTCAGGAATGCCTTGAGGGAATTTCTTCAACTTTTGCACAAACGTTCACTTGGACTCAAAGACGAAGTGATAATAGTTTGGTGGTCATATGTTATAATTCAAAGGTCAAAGGTCAAGGTCAGTGTGACTTCATAAAAACATTTTTTTGCCATAAGTCAAGAATATATACGCTAATTATGACAATTTCACACAAACGTGTAATAGGATAAAATGATGAAGAGATGACATTTTGGACACACATGGATGTATACTGCAACTTGACTGCTTGACAGAGGCATACAACAGCGAGGCAGTAATTGCTGGCGATAACAACTGTTGATCCCCAAAGCTGACAAAAGGCAGTAGAATATTATTAGATTAGTCAAAAATATAAGTAAACAGCATTATATCAATAAATAGTTTAAATAAATACTGTTCAATAATACAAATGGAGTGTTAAAAGAAATATGAACCTTTTTACGTTTCCTTTAACCTCCAATCAGTTCATAAAAGAAAATCTGATTCATTTAACTCTCCTATATACCTTTCCCTAGCTAATTTCCAATATTTCCTATCTTCCTGACCAGATATCACTGTCGTTATGCTTACAGAGACAATGAGATAAACACACAATAGAGAGGAATTGAGAGAACTGTGTAGCCAGCTAGCTCCCCTGAAAACTCTGAGCAACAGCCTTTAAAGCAAGCCTACCTGGCTACAGCTTCTGTCATAAAACTACCAGTGCATATGGTAAATAGTGCGGATAATGTTAATCATCAGTATACTGGATACTGCTGTAGAATCACTAAACTCTTGTTACAGTAGCTAAAACATTTTAGTTGGCAAGCTAACTCTAACAAGGTTTTTGGTTAAAGCAATGTAATTACTGTGAAATTAGAACATGAACTTTAAGTTAGGAGGTATAAGAACAATCATGTTTGTACTTTCTTTTTTGAAAATGGTTAGTCTGATTAGCACCTGTGGCAGCGTGCTAGCCAGAGTACTTCTTCCCAGTTATAGCTGCCCTTTGATAAATACAGCACAGTGCTCAGTTTATTCAGCTCTCTCTTCAGTTCTTTGTAAACTTTCATTACTCAGACTAAGAATAACATAATCTTGAACTCTTTAATCTAACACTCACAGCACATTGTTTAAAAGAGAATAATATTAAGTACATCATGGCAGACACTGCTGGTTTACTGGCATACCTACATGGTGCAGAGCTGTAATCATTGGAATTAACTACACCTGTGCTTTTCCTGCTAATACAAGTTTAAATGTCTGCTGTAATTAGTGCTTTATTACAGGTAGGAGGCCTAAATATACGTTAAATAAAACACACAAATTGCTAACAAGCAAGACAAATACACAACATGTTGTCTGCTACTTGTGCCTGGTTTCAGGGATTAAGCTGTAGGCCATTTAGAAGTCACTACATTTCTCAATTCACTATTAAATACTTATATTCAACTGATTGCTATCTCATTCTGTACTTATGTCAACCTATTCCAGCACTATATTTTAAACATTTTAGGGCATTAACAATGAAGTTATATTTTCAATTAAAACAAAAATGATGCGTTGTTTAAAATATTCAGTCAGAGATGAGTGAAAGTATCCCACTCAATGTAAATTAAATGACTTGTTGACAAAGACAGAGGAACCCTTTGGGATGCTAAGCAGCAGTCTGGCAGGACTGTGCTTGTGGTCTCGTCCTGGGCTTTGGATTTGGGTTTGGGTTTTGGGTTTGGGGTTGAGGCAGAGTACAGAGTCGAGGCTTGGCGCAGGGCTGCGGTGGGCTGTCAGGTTAGTCTGTGATGGATAGTCACTGATGGTGGAGCGAGTACAAAGCCGCCTGTGTTGCTCTCAGGGGTACAGCAGGGAGGGGGTCTGCAGTGTGTCAGAGTCACTCATAACCCTCTGTCATCGTAACCCATTGTCAGCAGAACTGGAGAACTTGCGCGTGTGTGTGTGTTTTGTAGTAGTTTTAGGCACACACTTGTGTCTTGTTTGAGGAACAAGTCCCCTCTCAGCATTTTGAAGTGAACGCTTGAGAAGCAGTAAACCAGAGATCGGGTGTTTATTTACTGTTTGCAGAAACTGTAATCGTCTCTCAATTCAGTAAAGAAGTAAAATATTCACTCAAATGACATTGGGATTATATCTATATTTGATCTATCTTTATCTTTTTGAGACTTTATGGTTTAGCGGTTTATACCTGACCTGACCTGATACACGTGAAAGGTAAAACTATATACTATAAATAAAATATATTTGAATAATAATTACATTACATTTTATTCTAAAGAGCAAATCTATTGATGGTACAATTAAATTCATTTAAAAAACAGCAATAAACCTTTAATTTTCTATTAGGCAGTTACAATTTACACTCAAAATCCTCCGTGTGTGTGTGTGTGTGTGTGTGTGTGTGTGTGTGTGTGTGTGTGGTGTGTGTGTGTGTGTGTGTGTATGCTTGCATGTTTGTGCGTGTGTAACAGGGATTGCCCTGTCACTGGCAACACTGTTCCACTTCTCCTCAGTGACAAGCAGCAGCACATTGTGGGACAGCTGAGCAGGGGGGAGGAGGGAGGAGGGATCAGTCCTCCTCACCCCAGGTTAGCCTCAAGATCATCGCTGACCTGGAGAACTGTCATCTGAGCGCAGTCGGGAAATCTTAGATATGTAAGAGGAGAATAACATAACAACAGTCAAGGAGAGTTGATTAAAGGGGATGAACAAGGACCTCTATCCAGTGAGATACAACATGATGCGCAATAACCACAAAGTTAGACTGCATTCAATATGTGTGTTTGGTGATCATTTATCCTCTATTTTCTTGATGATAACCTAAGAAGTTTCTACGAAATAACTATATCAAATCAAATCAAATCAAATTTATTTGTATAGCCCAATATCACAAATTATACATTTGTCTCAGTGTGCTTTACAGACTGTACAGGATACGACATCCTCTGTCCTTAGACCCTCGCATCGCACAAGGAAAAACTTCCTA